>NW_026270448.1:0-5083 GCF_000697945.3 Frankliniella occidentalis | reverse complement strand
CCCCCCCCTCCGCCTATTTCTCTCTGCAAGCGGACTGTGCTCTGCTCAATAGCAACGATCCGAGTGTATAGATAGCGTATCCCTTATCCAAATTAAAACGAGAGGTTGCCTCATATTGCACGTCTTTAGGTGTCGGCTGCATAACCGGGAGATAAGGTCTCTTTTCGTCCCTCGTCTTTTACCCGCATTTGCTACACACACTATGGATACACACGTTCGTTTACCCCGTTTACCCGCGTCTTACGGCGATCTGAAGTAGGTTGTGTGTGTGTTGGCTTGCAGATGGTGGAGGTCGGCACCCTGGCCGGCTACTCCGGGATCCAGATCGCGCGCGCCATCGGGCCGGACGGCCACCTGCACACCATCGAAGTCATCCCGCAGTTCGCAGAGGTGGCCAAGGAGTCTTTCCGCAAGGCCGGCGTCGAGGATCGAGTGACTGTGAGTGGAATGACCTTCACAACTGCGTGCCATATGGTTTGGGATTTTAATTTTCCCCAAAAGTATTTTTTCCTGAAAAGTTTTATTTTTTCCCGATTTTTCTAGAAAAGTTTCAAATTTTTCCCTAAAAACAAACACCAAACAAACACAAATCTACGGATGGCTGTTTGAGACTGCTCATCCTCGTTCTCCTCTCGCCCCGCAGGTACACGTCGGCTCGGCTGCCGAGGTGCTGCAGCGACTGTCCAAGCTGGGGCCCTTCGACGCCGTGTTCATCGACGCGGACAAGGAGAACTACCCCGTCTACCTGGACTGGGCCGAGGAGAACATCCGGGTCGGGGGCGCCGTCTTCGCCGACAACACCTTCGGCTTCGGGCACGTGTGGCGGGAGGCCGACACGATCGTGGACAACCCCAAGCTGCGCGGCCAGGTGGCCGGGCTGCGGAAGATCAACGCCCGGCTCGCCAACAACCCCAACTACCGCGCCACCATCCTGCCCACCAACCAGGGCCTCACCATGGCCGTGCGGCTCAAGTAGCTCGTCCAGTCACCTGCTCTTGTTGTGCTCCTCATTATGGATCTAGGCTTTAAATGTCACACGGAAATATTTCTTCTTTTTCCTACTTTATTTTCACACATGCAATTTTCATTTCATTTAAATAAATCTCATTCAACAAAGCTTCGGATGGAGTATGATTCGAAGTTTGAGTAATTTATCCCTGATTTTAAGAGATCACACAACCGAAAAACTAGCGAGTCTCATTGGAAGACAATAATCCTTACACGGCCGATCGTGCTGATAGCACCCGAAGACATTGTGGTAATCGTGTCTTGAGCGCCTGTCGTTTCTCGGGTAGCCCAACCCGCACGACACACGTGTGTGGTAGAGAAGCTGTTGCCTACATACAAGGCGCCTTGCGGCCTCGTCTCTTCTTGAGCTTTGCAACCGACGGGACCGCGGCGACGGTATACCGGTCATTTCACAAAACAACTCTACCGTTATGGTAAAAGGCGTCGTCAGGTCCATGGAGAGGAAATCGATGAGAGGAAAAAAGGCGTGAGGAAAAGGGGGGGGGAAGGCTGTCAGAGCTGAGGGCGTCCGCGACAGGCCGCGGGAGAAACGACATGGTTCTTTAATCAATGTAGCATTTTTTTTTAAAGAGAAAAGAAAGTCGGCGTCCAGTCGCCGTCCAGTGGAGTGTTTCTGCAGTGGCGTTCAGAGCAGCAGCGCGCCGCGGAGGGCGCCGCCGGCCAGCAGCGGGAGAGCCGCGAGCAGGGCACCGGGTGGCAGGGCGGCCGGCCGCGCCGAGGACCCCGGCGCCGGGACGTGGGGCACGCGGCCCGTCCGCCCGATCCGCGTGAAGAAGTAGGCCGACTCCTTGAGCGTGCGGTCCAGCGTGCCCGACGCGTAGTCCACGTGCACCAGGCCGAAATTGCGGCTGGCGGAAAAGCAGGTTTTACGTGTGCTCCATAAACCTTTTTGAGATTGTGTCAGTGCGGGAACGTCGTCGTGTTTTGAAGGGCGATCGGTGGCTTATCCATACCTGTAACCCGCTGTGAATTCGAACAGGTCCAGAAGCGACCACGCAAAGTAACCCATGACTTGAATGCCGTACTCTTTCATCGTGCGCAGAAGTGTACGAATGTTTGTCTGGAAAAAACGAACGCGTCAAAGTCGTGAAAAGTTTCCAATAGTGGCCAGCCGTCTGTAAGCAAACACGTAAAATCTCGTTTCCATTCCGTGCAATGGACTTTTCCATACGCTGTGGAAGTGTGCGCGCATAGTGTCTTTGACTCCCATCGATTGGACGTCGGCGAATCCGTTTTCGGCTATGATTATCGGAATGCGGTAGGCGTTCCACGTCCACAGAACCGCATCATGCATCACCAAGTAATCCGAACCGGTCTGGAAAGTGGAGAGCGGAAAATGCCACATTAAGACTATTTTGAATAGCGCAGTTGAATGGGCGAGAGAAAGGAAATTCCCGGGCGGGACTGGAACTGGACCTCGTCATACTCGCCGCCGACCATCCTGACAAACGGCAAGTCATCCTCGAGAGGCTTTAGCAGCCTGGGGAACTGACTGCTGTCCGCGGGGTTGTCGCGGTACGCCACGGTGTAGCGGTTGTACACGTTCAGGGCGATGAAGTCCAGAGCCCCCTCTGGAGAGAAGACAGACGGTGGAAAAACTAATGTGACATGTGTCACACAAATTGGTGTGACCGGTTTTGGTCATACCATGCAATCTGACCTGAGTTTAGGTCACACCAATTGATGATAGGCATAACACATTGGAGATCAAGGCCACAAACTTAGTTCATCCATTAGTTTTTCCAGTGGATCAGCGATCAGCGCTAACCACACCATAACCCAACCCAGTGCTCCTTACTTACTCGCGAGCTGTTCCCTCTCGGCGGCGGTGAAGTGCGGGAGCCTGGACGCGTTGAGGCCCAGCTCGGCCGTGCGGCTGTCCACCAGGCGGCGGGTGACCGGGGAGTAGTCGCCGTGCACGAGCGGGTGCATCGAGGTGCCGGCGAAGAGCTGCATGAAGGCGTCCGCCGCCGTCACGTCCTGGCAGCGGGTGGTGGCGGGCGTGGCCGGCCACACCAGCAGCGAAGCGCCCACGAGCCCTGCGGATCACACCGGTTCAAAAGTACTCACATTATCACCTTGTTCAAAACTTTTAAAAATTGTTTTTCTTTAAAAATTTCCCAAACATTTCATGGGCAACTTGAATGGCAAATATCATCGTTTTGTTGAGAGGCTCTGTGGCTTTTTGGATTATTTTTTTTTTTGGGGGGGGGGCCAAAGAGTACTTACAAAAGTGTAGAGCCCCTCCCTTCTCGTTATTCCGGCACACTCACCCTTCTGCTCCGCGTAGTACTTGTCGCGGTACAGGCGGTACGTGCGCAGGTGCGCCAGGTTCATGTGGTGCATGCAGCGGTAGGTGCCCAGCTCATCCGCCGATCCTACGCCGACCTTCGCCAGCACGACGGGGAAGTACACGCAGTAGTTGTTGGGCTCGTTGATGGTGATCCAGTAACGCACCTAGCACTAGGTCGTGTTGTAATACTTCCGCATATCATCCACCATTACCAGTCAAAAACATCACCCTCGACTAGTGTCGTTAATACCTTGCTGCCGTATGTAGCAAAGAGGAAATCGGCGTACTCGACAAACTTGTCAACCATCTCTGGATAACCCCAGCCACCGGTTTGGTTCTCCAGCGCAAACGGCTGGTCGAAATGTGCCATAGTTACCTGGGGTAGAAAAACAATACACTCAGTGAGATACTTAACGGCATAGTAAGTGGAAAATATGAGCTACGATCGTACCACTGGCGTCAAATCGTTCTTGATGACTTCATCGATGTAGTCGTGGTAAAAATTCACCCCTTCGACGTTAGGGTGGTTCCTGTCCCCTGTCGGCAGGACGCGAGCCCATGATATGGAGAACCGCAGAGACCTAAGCTGCAATAAATGAAAGATTATAACGCGCTTTTGATGTGGGGGCGACTGCCAAACTGCTGCTCACAACGACCCTGCGCTCTTTACCTTCATCTGTTTGGCCAGGGCGATGTCCTCCCGATACCGATCGTAGTGGTTCGCCGCCCAGTCCGCATTGGCGGGGAAGCCCGCCCTCTCGTCGTGCACGACGTGGTCCAGCACGCTCTCGCCCTTCCCTGCGGAGTCCAACAGGTCATTAGAAATCATGTTCACTGCTCCCAGTTAACATGATCCTTGCGGCATGACCACTTTGTGGTCACGCGCAGACCTCACTTTTAAGAGTCGTGGTTTGAGTTACGGAACTTCTGAGCTTTTGTGATCAGCCCAACTACGGCCTAAGAAAGGGTGGAAGTATCTCCAGATTTTCCGGGAGCAACGAGACCCTCGCGCCCTCACCGTTCTGTAGGCCGTGACCACTATGTGGTCACGCCCCCAAAACCCCTAAATACATAGCGACGTGTTGGCATTTGCGTAGATTGGGTGGGGTGACTTTGGTTGTCTTTCTCGAGTGGTGCTCATGTCAGGCTAGGGGGAAAGCTGCAACTCACGGTGATCGGGAATGCGGTTATTATTCCTCGTTGCCAGATGCTAACTGCCGAAAATCGCGGAGCCGATGCCACACGTGTGTGTTTAGTGACTCACCTCCTTGGTCCCAAGCGCCTTCGGCCTGGCAGGCCGATAGTGCGGCTCCGATGAGGAAGCCGTCCGGGACGGGGTACTCGATGTCGTCCTCATTCCCGAGCTTCGGCTTGTCCGACTGGCGAGTCCCCTGAAGAATAGCGAGCTCACGATACTACTTTTGCACAAAGTTTTCAGGCTGTTGCTGCTCTCCTCCCCCTCATCCCTCCCCTCTCCCTCGCGGTGCTGCCCGCGCTCCCCGTAGCGCCTGCGACTCTCCGGGTAGGCAGACCCGCCGGGCAGCCGCGTGGAGCCGGCGGCCCGCCCTGGGGGCGCTCCCAGCGGGGGCGGCGGCGGCGGCGCCAGCGAGGGGGCGCCAAAGATCTCCCGGGGTTCACACAAAGATCCGCGAGGGTTTTGTGTAGATAAATACACTCGTACCCCAGCTTGCTCTCCCCCCACTCTTTCGACAGTCCCCAAGACTGTGTCTCTACCAGAAGGAGTACCCCCCCCCCTTTCCT
>NW_026270447.1:2578-7394 GCF_000697945.3 Frankliniella occidentalis | reverse complement strand
GAGGCCGTCGCGCTGCTGAAGATGAAGCCTTCGGGGAAGGTCATCTCGTAGGCGGGGTCGTTGGGGTCCTCGGGCGTCGGGGTCGGGGTGACGGCGAGGGCGTGGGCCCCGGCTGCGAGCAGCGCCAGTAGGAACAGGGCCTCCATCCTGCGCACGTAGATCATCACTGGGGCGGATGGAGGAGAGGAAAGTGTGTCCAGTGCAGCTTATCTCACTCACCTGCAGGTTGCTTGCGACACTCGTTATGCGACCAGCAGTGGCCGCGGCACACGCCCTATTGTAGTCCGCATCTGATTTGTGTCGAGGCTTATCAGCGGAAGGGTGGGAGATACGCTGCCGGACCACTCGAGTGTTTCGAGTGTTTATGTTGTCGCCGTGGGCGCCATATGTCGTTGTAATTGCAGGGGTACATAGTGTGGCCTTAAACATGCGACAATAAAAGCAATAAAAAAATTAAAATACTGGGTGCCTATGATGGACACACCGCCACCGAAGGGCCAAAAGTTATGGCGGATTAAGCTATAATCTTATCAGCTTCAGTGGTCCGAAAGCGAACAACAACTGCATACAGTGGGCGTGTTCTAGTTGGACCGTGCAATGAACTTTGTGCACGTGCGCACACACTGTACTGCCCGTCCCCAGCCCCTTTCTCCAGCACATTTCTCTGTCCCTCGACCGGGCGATCGAACCTCTCCGCGATGGAGCGAGAACTCATTGGAATATTGCTGCCATTGTCAACCTCGGCAGGAGCGTCGTGGGCCTCAGCCTGGAAGCTTTCACTTGATGACCACTGCTATTCAGCCCCGCCAGTGTCGGCTGGGGCTGTTGTGTGTGTGGGGCCCGGTCTACGGGCTAGTGGTCAGAGAGCGGCCGGGCCCGCTACCAAGCCTGCTGACACCTGACCTCTCGTCCGCGGGACGGATTGGACCTAAGTGGCGCGATGCCGTGCCGGACGCTGACGCGCGCGCTGACGGTCCTGGTGTGGGCGCTCTTCAGCACGAGCGCGGCGCTGCTCGGCATGCTGCCCGTTCGAGGCTGGCTGTGGAGGCCTGACCCCAGGCCGTGGCCGGCCGCGCTCGCGTGGGGCGTGTTCCTGTCCACGTCCATGTGCATAACCATGTACGGCGGCTCCCAAGACTTGCGGTCTACGACGGGCAACTCGGCGTTCAAGGTGCCGACCCAACCCACTTAGGCAGGGGTCGCAAACTCGAGCCTTCCGCTCGAACGCAAGAGGTGCGCGTCTCTAGGCGAGCCGCGCTTGGCTCGGGAGCCGCGAGTTTGTGACCTCTGCACATAGGCATTCCGGTAAAGCGGAAATGCGGAAGAATGCATGAAACAAGAATACGGAAGTCACTAAGTTAAAGCACGTTTTCTTCTCCGACGCATTTTTCAGCATTTCAGCTTTACCGGAATGCTTTATTGTAGGCAGAGGCGCGTGGCAGTTCGAGGCGCAAGACACGCGTGGAGTAGTCCGCCCACAAGTAGTCACATACGGCGACAAGACCCCTCCTAAAGATATATAATGATAAATGAGGACAGTCTGACCACGCTCTTGAGGGAAACATGAGGAGCACGTCGCTATTTAAGTCATTGACATTGTATGGCACCAAAATAGGACGCAGTCAAAGCTGACAAGCTTTCTAGATTTGGGAACAACTTGTCAATTTGACGCCGTCGCGACCTCTTCGCGCAGAGCGCCACGCGCCACCTTTTCCGTTTTACTTCTTCACGTCTGTAATACTTAGTCGGCGATGTTCGCGTACCACGGCGTGCTGCGGATGCTGGAGGGGAGCGAGCGCTGCCGGCGCCGCGGCGAGCTGTGCGCCCTGGTGCAGTGCCTGCGCCTATACTGCGCCTCGCACCCGCTGTCGCCCAGGGGATGGAGGGCTCTGCTCGGCATCGCGTTGTTCTGTACGGCGTACGGCGTTTTTAACGGGTTCACGTCCATGTGGTGGATCCAGGGTCGCACGTGAGTTTAAGAGCAGCGGGTTGACGTGCCGAGTGTCCAGGCTAAGACATGCCAGTACGTTGGGTTGCCTATGCACATGCTGCAGGCGCGGGCGGTTGGCGGGGGAGTAGTGGTTGGGAAGTTGCCATGCGAGCTGCCATGTCTTAGCCTAGATACCCGGTAGTTCTAAGGTCGACGCCGACTGTGAGGAAGTGAGGCTGAAGTGTTCCCCCCACAGCTCCGCGTTGGACTTCGAACGCGTGCTGTGGGCCACGTTCAACGTCGGGCTGCAGCTGTACACCCTAACTCTCTCCGGCTTCACGGGGCAGCTCGCGCGAGACCTGCGCCAGGACTGCCTCCGTGCCCTGCGCGCGGCCGGCGCCTGGGTCCCGGACCACAACGGGCACGTCGCGGCCATGCCCAGCGACGAGGCCCGCCTGGTGTGGCCCGCACGCCGGAGGAGCACAGCCCCGGCCGCCAGGAAGGGTGTCGGTGGCATGCCGTCGGGGGGGCAGGTCAGCCCCGGGGACAGCCTGGGGGACGCCCTCGACGGCACCCTCAGCGACAGAATCCGGGACCCCTGGCGTGCGAGCAGCCCTCGCGACCAGTTCTGCTGGCGGCGGTTGCGCGTGCGACACATGGAGCTGGTCGACATGGGCTGCATGGCCTCCGCCATCACCAGCTGGCAGGTGCAGTGAGGCTGGTATCGTGGCCCAAAGAAATAACTAACTATACACTGGCCACGCAAGTGTGTGAATGTCGCACACTTGTAGGTGTGTGAATATCTCCCCCCCCCCCCCCCCCTACGGGGGTAAACGTGTGAACGTAGGAAAAGTTTACACCTATACCCCTCTAAGGGTACGAATGGATATTCACACACCTACAGTTGAGCGACATTCACACACTTGCGTGTGATACAGAATAAGTCGATTTGAATCGGGCGTTACTTTGGATCGAGTTGCTCCTTTAAAAAGCCAAATCCAAACCACAGAGATGGACGAAAGGGTACCACAGCCTCACAGTGCGTACGGTTTTGTCTGTATACCCCCTGATATTCGCTTAAGTCATGATGAAAGCAGGCCTTAATTTAAAAATAGCGAGAGGAACTACCCCGCTACCGTGGTTTGAGCCATACTAAAACATTTGGTTTGACTTTTTAAGAAGCAAAGCCATGCCCAAGCTAAATCGACATTTTATTAAAAGTATTATTTTCTTTGACTACCCTTGCGATCGGGTCTACTACAAAGTCGACAAAGTGTTGCCTCGCCGGCAGGTCCTGACCATGATCGTCTTCACCGTGACTTACTGTTCGATCTGCGTGTCGACGACCATCGGGAGCCTCACCGAGGTGCAGGACGGCCCAGTCGACTACCTTTTGTACAGGATAATGCCCCTGCAAGCAGGTTTGGGGCGGCTACTGTTTTTCGTGTTTGCCTGCTACACCTTTCAGCAAGCGGCTCAAGAGGTACCAAAAATGTCTGTGTTAAGGTGCTAGTTCCTTGATTGAGCCAGCACGATCTCTATTCGACAGCATGTCAAGCTCGGTCAAGCGTTGCAGGGCTTTCTGGCGGACGCTCCAGATGTACCGTTCGCAGTAATTCGTGAGGTAGTGTGTTCTGTAAGATACGTATGCTAAAAATACATTGGGCAGGAACATCACCATTCGCTTTTTGTTCCAGATTGAGAAATTTATCGTTCAAATTGCTCTTTTGGATGGCTATTTCAACGTTCTCGGAATGTTTCGCCTTGATATTAGTGCTATGAGAACTGTAAGTGAAAGTAATATTAGTCGGAAGATGAAAACGTAATTTTTATGGTCTCTGAGGTATAAACAAAACCCATTCGGCTTCGGCTCCTGGAAAGCGCTTAGAAAAATAATCTGCTCGAATTCGGTTAAGTTCAGGGATCATATAAAAATTTTGTCCCCCGTCGTTACATTCACTCGGCAATATAAATAATTTGAGCTCGGCGCCTGCGAGACTTGGGGTGGGCTAACAACCGGCAGTACAAGCGTGCACTACCGGCGCAGCATGGCCTACTTACCTATCAGGCGCCAAGGGGACGATGCTTTGTCCCATATTCCTAGGGAAGATGGATGGCGTATAGGAGATAATGGCCTAGTCGAAATGAGTGCAATGAATCCCAATCCGTAAATGCCTCTGATTGTTGCAGATTCTGGCGGCTACTGCGACGTATCTCTTCGTGCTCACGCAGTTTAGACTGTCCTTGTATTAGCGAGCAACGCATCTCTGATGTGCAGATGATTCAATGTGTTTGCCCGGAGAAGAAAATAATTTTGTTTTTATCAATAAGTAATTATCTATTACTTATTCTAGTTAGAGCTAGTCTGCAACGACAAACACTGTGAAAAATTGTCGTACTGGGTACAGGAGGATTTTCCATAAGATGGCGAGCGGTTACGATTAGAAATTGTAAATTTACAAGCACTGCGTTATGGACTATGAATCGTGTCGAGCAAGAGTGGGAGGTTGTATACACATGCACGACACGTTTTAAGTGGTACATTACAAAATATACCGTACATGTACGAACAGATTTTTTACTGTGAAGGCGGATGTGTGTGGCAGTGGCAGGCCGCAGGCCGCTGCTGACTCAGAGACGCTTTCGTCTTGCTGTAGGCAGTTAATTCCGATGTAGAAAGTCGACGGACCATCATCTGAGATTAGATACGGCCGATCTGATGAGCCGACGGACTTCTCACGGATTGCAGCCACGGATTAGTTAAGGGCAACTCAGGCGCGGTTTTATTGGTTTTATTGGGGGGGGGGGAAGCACCCAAAAAAGGGGGCGAGAAATCAGGGGTCTAGAACACGCTTTCCCGGGTGAAAGTCGATCGCCCCCCCCCCC
>NW_026270447.1:0-1644 GCF_000697945.3 Frankliniella occidentalis | reverse complement strand
CTTTCCACCCCACCCCGCCCGTTCTCTCTCCCACGCGTTGTCAGTAGGACGATCGAACACGAAGGAGCGAAACACTCTTTGGAATATTGCCGCCAGTGGCCAGTCAATCTCCGCACCTCAGTCCCGAACGGGCTGTTGTGTGCCCCCCCAACGAACGGGCTGCGGGCCAGCGGTAAGAACGGCCAAACGGCCAGCTCAAACTCTGCATTTTAGATGCAAGATTATTAAAAAAAAAATATTCACGTCCGCGGCATGGATTGAACTTTTGTAGCGCGATGGTGTGCCAGGCGCTGACGGTCCTGGTGTGGGCGCTCTTCAGCGTGTGCTCCACGCTGCTCGGCATGCTGCCCGTGCAAGGCTGGCTGTGGAGGCCTGACCCCAGGCCCTGGCCGGGCGCGCTGGCGTGGGCCGTGTTCCTGTTCTCGTCCTCGTACATGAACATGAATATGAACGGGGGTGCCGACGACTCGCCGTCCACTACGGGCAACTCGGTGTTCAAGGTACAGAACTGTAACCGCCCCGGCCCAACAGTCTGGCCGCGCCACGCGCTTGGCCAAAACATTAACCTACAGGTATGACGTGGTATGACGCATGTGACGACATTCACAACATATTGACAATAGAACGTAGTTTTAGGTAGCGTTTTCTTGATTTGATCCCAACTTGTCAGTATAAACGTCATCGTTACCTCAACGCACAGATCGTCATTTGTCCTTGCGTTTTGCCTCGTTACGTCTTAAGTACCATTTTCCAGTGTGCGGTCATGCTGTACCTCGCCGTTCTCCGGACGGTGGAGGGGTACGAGCGCTGCCGGCGCCGCGGCGAGCTGTGCGCCCTGGCGCAGTGCCTGCGCCTATACTGCGCCTCGCACCCGCTTTCGCCCCGGGGCTGGAGGGCGCTGCTCGCCATCGCGCTGTTCAGCACGTCGTACGGCCTATACAACGGGATCACGGCCGTCTGGTGGATCGAGAAAGGCAAAGCCCGGTGAGTTCAAGAGCAGGGTGGAGGTAAATCTGAGGTTGACGCCGGGCGTAGTAAGTGAGGCTGAAGTGTTGCTTTCAGCGCGATTATACCCCTCGCCCGCGTAGTGTGGTCCACGTACTCCGGCGGGCTGCAGCTCTACGTCCTGACACTCTCCGGCTTCACGGGGCAGCTCGCGCGAGACCTGCGCCAGGACTGCCTCCGCGCCCTGCGCGCGGCCGGCGCCTGGGTCCCGGGCCACAACGAGCACGTCGCGGCCATGCCCAGCGACGAGGCCCGGCTGGCGTGGTCCGCACGCCGGAGGAGCACGGCCCCGGCCGCCAGGAAGAGTGTCGGTGGCGTGCTGTCCGGCAGCCGGCACACCCTCGGGGGCGGCCTCGGCGCAACACTCGGCCACACCCTCGAGGACACCCTCGACGGCTCGCTCGGGGACCGCTGGCGCGCGAGCAGCGACGAGTTCCGTTGGCGGCGGTTCCGCATGCGCCACATGGCGCTGCTGGACATGGGCTGCATGGCCTCCGTCATCACCAGCTGGCAGGTAAACGGGTAGCGTGGCCCAAATAGCCACTAAAAAAATAGTTGATTTCTAAACGGGCATCGCACGGATTTAGTTGACTTCGGAGCTGGCGCGGTCTAAGGACCGGCTGTCGGGGGTGGGGGGGG
>NW_026270446.1:5010-6699 GCF_000697945.3 Frankliniella occidentalis | reverse complement strand
CCCCCCCCGCCCCGCCCCGCCACGTCAGCGGTGCAGCGCTCAACAGACGCCGGAAAATCTTGGGGTGGGTCGGGTGCGTCTCCCGCATTCAAGTCTCCGCCGACTTCACGTGAAATGGGTCGCAATGTTTTTGAACACTTGCACTATGTAATATGCAGTTTTTTTCACATAATAAATATCCTTGGAAAATGTTAGCGTATTTTTAAGTGTCGACTTATTCACGGTGTATTTACGTCTGTTTTGCCCGTTTGCTTCCAGGAGCACCAGCGGCCGCCGATTTACAACCCTGAGGACTATGCCCAGTCGCTGCGCAAGTTCGGCAGGCGGACGCCGGCGCCGGGCGGCACGGGCCCCGGCGGCGCCTCTCCGGGACTCAACGGCCCCGGGGCCGCGCCCCCGGGTGCCACGGGGCCCGGGGGCCGCCTGCTTTCGGACAACAAGTCCACGCTGCAGTCCGTGGCGTCCAGCAAGTCGGCGTCCTGCGCCGCGCTCACCGCACTGCCGCTCAACGGCCTCGGCGGGCTGTCGTCGGCGGCCTCCATGTCGGCGGGCAGCCACCGCGGCTCGGCCAGGGGCTCCACCGAGAACCTGAGGACGCCGCCGCAGAATGGCCACCACCAGAACGGCAAGCAGCACCAGCAGGACCAGCAGATGCAGCAGGTCGAGCCCGAGATGGGCCTGAGGCAGTTCGACAGCGTCGGCGAGCTCCTCAATAAGCTCAAGGCAGACCTCCGACTCGCCTTCTCCAGGTGAGCACCCTGATGTGCTAAATCTTGTTTTTAGCGAGAAATGAACGTAACATCAAAAAGTCGAAAATATAGTCAGATATTCGTCTGAAAATGTTTAAGAAACTATTCGTGGATAATGTCATCAAATTTCTTAAATTTTGGGCATTAAGCGGACTCTGGTGGTAGTCGCCCCTGTCTCTAAGGAGCACCCCGGTCTGATGCATGTCTTCGTCCATCGGGCTCCGCCCGGTTAACCGCTCAATATCGTCGAGTGTCTCGTTAGTGGCGAGCTATCGATCCCCGCTATCGCACTCGATCTCTCGCGGGGGATGGAGACGTGTATGTGTGCCGAGAAAGTGCGCCTCGCCTCGGCCAGCAGCAGGGCTCCGTACGTGGTCATCGATCCCGTCGAGCTGGTGGTCAGGGTGGACAGGACAGCACGCGACCCGCCGCGCCAGCCAGAACCGGACAGCGCCCTTGACTTTGCGGTCTGGTGTCGGTGTGAGTGTAGGTTTGCGCATGTGTCTGTGTGAGGTGTGAATGTGTGTGTGTGCGCGCACGCGCAGGGACAGGTTCGTATCATGCATTGCGGTCTTAACCACCTGGCACCGTTGGTGAGCTTTGAGTTTCTGATGGATGAAACCTACCGGGAAGGGGGCGCTAAAGAGAGGGTGTGCGTGTACATGACTCTCTTCGCTTCGTCTCCATCTGCCTGTCTCTCTCTCTGTCAGCGGGTGGGCTTGGAAGAAAGTTGGAGCTGAGGTTAGGGGGGTTGTCGCGCGTGACAGGTAGACGGATGAGTCAGATGACCATAAGGGCTGATGATGGTCGCTTTGGACACCATAATAGCAATGGTGGTAGAGCCGGGTAGAGCCAAACTTACAAAATAAAATTGTTGTACGAAAGAACCCTTTTAAAATAATTGCGGAAAATTAAGTGTGTGCAGATTTCTATTTTCGTC
>NW_026270446.1:0-2464 GCF_000697945.3 Frankliniella occidentalis | reverse complement strand
GGAGGGAGGGAGGTCAGACTGGGGTTAAGTTCCGGTGAAATGACTCCCTTTCAAAGCTCCTTCGATTACCGGTCGGGAGCAAGACAGCGGGGGGCGGATGCCTCTGAAAGGTCAGCTTGTCTGGGTCCGTGCTGAGAGCATGCGCAGTGCGGGAGGGATCCGGGGGGACAATGACACCGCAGACAAACGCACCCGGGCTCAGTGTCAAGTTTAATAGTCGGTCGTATAACCGGCTGATATATACGATCCAAAGATGGTATGGGTTTACCGACAATTAGAATATCTTCCTCGTGGTGTACAAATCGCCTTAACGTCATCCTACTCTTTTGTCGTGCCTTTGTGTAGAGTTGGGATTGCGTAACACCAGACGAACGCTGTCTCTGCCAGCTCGCTCCCGGTGAGCCCTTCGCGTCTGAGGCCGACGATTCGCACAAGCAGAGCACTTCACTGGATGCGCGATCCGTCGTGTTATGCCGTGTCCTGCCGCGCCCTGCTGTCCTGATGTTGTTCGCGGGGTTCACGCAAAGCTCTTCCGGAAAAGCAGAACGGATGCCGGGCTTCTGCCGATAACCTCCCTGGCCGCTGCTCAGCCGCGCAAACAGCCGCCTGGGCGGGCGGGCCCAGAGCTCACCGCGGCTGCACCACTGGGCGGAGGATCCGGCCGGCGGTGGTGGAGCGGCTGCCGCTGCCCTCTCTGCCATTGTTTCCATCCACCTCCTCTCTCCACGGTCCATTAGCGACCTCTTTACTCCTCCTCACCTCTCCCTACCTCACCATCACCTGCTCGGCTCGACCTCCGCTCCTCTTTTCTTCCCTCCACGGGTCGGGCTGCTATCATAAGCATGACCTTCTCCATTCCCAGCGTGGTGGTGACATCGAAAGTGTTCAACAGCCCATGAGCCCTACTTTCACGTAAACTGGCTGGCTGCCGCATACTTGCAGATGAGATACGTTGAATTGAATACTCTGTAACTAAGTGAAAAAATTCAAAGTGTTCACAAACACGTTCCAACTCAACACTTGAGTTGAAAGGTCCAGTACTCTTCATTGTTCAATTTCTCAGTCCGTGTCCTATGAAACAATAATTATAAAGTCTAAAGGGCTCATTCAAGACCCTTTTGACGTCAGTGCAGTCAGCAGCCACCCTCGAAGTCATCGGCAGCTTTCGGGTCTCCCAGACGAAGCTTCCCCTCCCCAAGTTACATCAGGCGCGCGAGTCGTGGACGTTACCGTGCGTCCGGCGCGCGAGGTGCGCGAGTGGCGAGGCGTCATCTGGCGGCCGGAGAGTGTCCGGCCGTGTCCAGCCCGTCCGCACCTCGCCACGACAAAGATGATAAAACCGAAAAAACGACGCACCATGCTGCAGCAGCTTTCTCCGACAGCAGCAGCAGCAGCAGGCGACTCTCATCACAAACCTTTCGCGCCGCACAGCGCCGTCCGCCACGCCCCGCCACGCGGCCTTGGCGCGGAGCCATTAGTTATCGGGGCGCCTATTAACCCCGCGGCCCACTGTGCGTCGAGGAAGGAAGAGAGAGAGACGCGCGACCGTGTGTGCCCGCCCCCCGTCGCTTTGGGCGCCGGGCCGCCGGGCCAGGGGTCGCCCTGGGATTATGATTGCTTATTGGGTTATTGGGAGCCTCCTAGATTGGGTTGTTTATTTTTCGGTATCTGCCTTCCCATCTGCTCTGCCCGGAGCGAATGAGAGTGAGCCGTTCGGGCCGGGTCGAGTGTGTATCTGGACGCGTCCTTCCGCGCAGAGTTTTCATTCTGCCCCCCCTTTCCCTCTCCTGTTTCTCCATCCTGCCCCTGACCGGACCTGAAGCGCGTCCGAGATACAGTTCTGTTCTGGTTCGAGCAGCTCGCTCGCGCACTTGTCGCTTCGGAAGTCCGTCGGGCAGCGTTGGGTGACCCGATTAAAAACTCCGCGCGTCCTGCTGCTGGCCGGTGGCCTCCGGCTAACCAAGAGTGGCTCGACCAGGCTGGCCGTGGATGTGATACCCGTGTGGACCCGTGGGACTGCTGAGCGCGAAGCGGAAAGACGTGGGGGGGGGGGGAATTGACGATGTTGAAGTGTGGCTCTGACGGCGATAAGGGGCATATACTGTCGGGCCCCGCGTAGGGTTGTCGGAGGAAAGCGCGGGGGACATCCGTCATCCTCCTCTTCTCCGACCGTGGAGTTTTGGAGAGAAAAATATGCAAGACGTGCTAGATAAAAGCGACGTTGAGGCAGGGCAAGCAAGAAGTTAGAGGAGAGGGCGGGAAGAAAAAAAGGGGGTTCCCTAATACACTCTGTCATGTCGGCGAGGTATTCCACGCTTTCCCGTCGATGCGCCGGTTAGCGGTCGCCGAGCCGGACTAGCAGCTGACGGGGCCGAATACTCTGGAGGTGTGTCCTAAACAAACAGGCGCAACCACCCGCCGACCCGCCGCGGCAGGCGCCCGCCCCCGGCCCGCCCCCGGCCCG
>NW_026270445.1:5237-5906 GCF_000697945.3 Frankliniella occidentalis | reverse complement strand
GTGAGTGGGTGACCCTAGGACGAGTTGTGGCTGAGGTCCCAGATGTGGATGAGAGCGCCTGGTAGGTAGGCGGGCCCGCCTTACATACTCGCCGTACACCCCCAACTTGTTTGTAATTTGTGGACACTCTTGGGACGAGTTGTGGCTGAGGTCCGGGTTGTGGATGAAAGCGCCTGGAGGGTAGGCGGGCCCGCCAAACATACTCGCCGTACGCCCCCCACTTTGTTTTTAATTTGTGGATACCCTTGGGACGAGTTGTGGCTGAGGTCCCAGTTGTGGATGGGGGCGCCTGGAGGGTAGGTGGGCCCGCGGAACATACTCGTTGCACGCCCGCGGCCGTACCCAGTGAGTAGGTGACCCTGGGATGAGTTGTGGCTGAGAGCGCCTCCTGGAGGGTAGGCAATCCTTTTAAAAGCTGTTCTTCGTGTTTGCGGCCCCCAGGGCCCCATTGCGTTCGTTTTTACGCATCCGGGGCCTTTCGGTTCGTTACGGACGATGTGCAGAGCATGTGCTTACCTTCTGGTTACACCCTGAAGGCTTTGGATTTCATATTACCCGAAAATTGGTGTACTGTAGTCGGGTCGGATTAAGCTGACTATGGCCGCCGGGTTTGTAGCCACAATTTTGTGGCCACAAGTAGGGACGTCCCCAACGGATCAGATCCCGGAC
>NW_026270445.1:0-257 GCF_000697945.3 Frankliniella occidentalis | reverse complement strand
ATAGCCTTTGTAAATTTGGCCAAAAATGACAAAAATTAAAATCACTTGAAACAGTTGGAATTGGTCAGACTGAATCCGTTTTCAATCTCTGCGTCGAAGTTTCACGCCGACGGGCCGTTTTAAGTGAGCAGATACGCCTGTTTTTGGACCGGTTCGCCTGCGAGGTAGGCAGCCCTTCGTACTCTGACCGCCAGATTCAGAAGACCACCCTTTAAACCCCAAATTTCTGTGGACAGGGGTGGTTTCTGGCGGAACCA
>NW_026270444.1:4652-6960 GCF_000697945.3 Frankliniella occidentalis | reverse complement strand
CAAAGCGAAAGAAGAGGGGAGGAGAGGAACAGAGTGGACTCATTGTGATGAATGCTCTACTTATTTCTGTCTTTTCATTTTTTTTAATTTTTTTTTTTTGTTGGGGAGGCGCAGGATGCGAATGAAGGATGTTTGCCACTGTTGGTGCTGCGCACTTTATTACAGCTCGACCGGGGCTTGTCTCTGTGATTCCGCTCTGTTGGGGTGTTGTTACTCCCCGCTCATGTTGTTGTTGTTGTTGTTTTTGTTGTTGTTGTTGTTGTTGTTTTTGTTGTTGTTGTTGTTGTTGTTGTTCTTGTTCTTGTTGTTGTTGTTGTTGTTCTTGTTGTTCTTGTTGTTGGCTTTGCGGAGAAGGGGTGGTGGTTTCGGAGCTGGTTATATCGAGAGCTAATGATTGTCCCTTTATCTGGCCCCGGCCGGCCGCCTCGCTACTGGAGTAGGAGGGCCCTGAGCCTCCTCCCCCTCCCCTCCCCCCCACCTTCCCCCTCAAGGCGCCCGCCTTGGCCCAAAGCGCAGCAGGGAGATGATTTATGCCCGGTTGCCTGGAGAGAGCCGAGCCGAGCCTGGCCCGGCCTAAGCGAAAGCCGCCCCCGGGCCTCGTCCCCGCCGCGCCCCGGTGACCCACCGCCGCCCCACAGCCACCCCTCCCCCCCCCCCCCCCCCCCCCCCCCCCCCCCCCCCCTCGCTGGTGGGCTGTCTGGCTATACAGTTCCCCTACTGCAGGCGTAAGATTGAGAGGGGCATAGCCACGCTGCACGATGCCCCTACTACGGCCCTGGAAAGCGTCGCAAAGAGGTTAACGGGAGGCGGGTGGGAAGGGAGGGGAGGGTGTCTAGTGGGTTATTGACACACGGCAGATTGTGCAACTGTTCAGCACATGTAAGTGTACAACTGCAACTGCAAGTTGAATTCTTGCAAGTGTTGAACTCCGTAGTAGAACACTTCCAGAAGTGTTCAAATCGGTAGCTGTCGACATCAAAATATGCAGCTCATCTGTTGAAGACAAGTGCACAACTAGCAAGTTGAACTTGCAAGTCTACTGAGGTGAACGCTTGCAAGAATTCAACTTGAAGTTGCACACTTACACTTACATGTGTTGAGCAGTTGCACACATGGTTTATCAGTGTAGCGGGCAACCCCATCCCTCTCCCCCCTCCTTCAACGTCTTTCCACTTCCCAGCTTTCCCTCCAATACGTTCTCTCCCCCCCCCCCCTCTCGCTCAAGACTTCCCGCCACTGCTCAGCGCACCCCTCTGACGCTCCTCCCCTCTTCTCCACCTCGATAAATATCTGAGCCCGTCGCTCCGCGGCCCTTTGCGGCCTTTGAATGCTGCACTAACGACTGCCGCCAGATTATACGATCGGTTCAATATGCGCCCGTGCCACAGTGTGAGTAAGAGAGAGGGAGGAGGCATGTGATTTGCCACGAGTAAAGGGAAAGGGAATCCGCGTTGTGTCGGAGAGAGAGAGCGACTTAGTAAGGAACGTGAAGGGAGACGAGGGCGAGCGGGGAGATGGATACAAATATAGGCATGTAAAATATGGAGACCGAGAGTGTATTATGGTAAATATTCATAGGGTTTACTGTTTTTTTGGTTAGATACACGGTGGCCGCTGCTGGGCAATTACGTACAGTAGACCCACGATCCATGGAGTAGCCACCATCCAGACGGGTGGGCGGATGGGTTGCCTATTCGCACGGGGCCTGACAGGGCGATGGGATAGGCAAACCCGTTCACACCCGTGCACATGAGGATGGTATTCGCATGTGCTTCAACGGGGCACAGCGGCCTTTCTGTGTATGTCTTAAAGTTACAACTTCCAACTATGTGAAACTGCGAGGATCTCCTCCTCGACGAGCGAAAATTGGCAGGCCTGACTGCTATACGGAAAGCCTTTACTGTGTATAAGAGGTATACACAAAAGAAAGGTTAAGAGGAAAGGAGGGAAGAGCGATGGAGGAAGAAAGAGAAAGGGAGTGAGAGTTGTATATAGAGAGAACGTCTCAGGGAAGGAGACACGGCTTGTCTCGCCGTGCCGGCATGGGCGCGGGTGAAAAGTAATAGACTCTAAGAGCGTCGCTAGACATCTAGGCGGCCCGATCTCACGGGCCGTACGTCTTGTACGTGACGCGAGCCTCTGTCGGGGGCATTAATCTTATCCAGCGTATGCAAATGGCTAATCACTCTGCTCCCTCCTCCTTATAGAGGCAAAGCGAAAGAAGAGGGGAGGAGAGGAACAGAGTGGACTCATTGTGATGAATGCTCTACTTATTTCTGTCTTTTCATTTTTTTTAATTTTTTTTTTT
>NW_026270444.1:0-1704 GCF_000697945.3 Frankliniella occidentalis | reverse complement strand
GTACGCCGCGATAGGATGGTTCTGGTGCCGCTGGCCGCTGGCCGGGGCGCGGGAGAGAGAGAGAGAGAGAGAGAGAGAGAGAGAGAGAGAGAGAGGGAGGGAGGGAGGGAGAGGGTGGAGTGGAGGATAGTCGGGTGGGCGGGAGCTAAAATTGATATAGATCTGTCTGGGTGGATCGCAGCAGCTGCTGGAAGCTCGCGCCGTGCTATATGAGGACTCAGACACATATCGTCTTCGTGTAGGGCCGGCTGTCGTGTCTCTCGCTATCGGGGACCTGGACGAGTAGTTTTCTTTCGGGAAAGAGTCCGTTTGTGTGCTTCAATGTTCTCGCGTCAGAGGCGTCTCGAGTTGTCTGTTTCTGTGCCCTCTCCCCGTGGAGGAAGAGGACGGAGGGCGAGCCGTGCGATGGAAAAGGGGATGTTGGGATGGGTGCACCTTAGGAACTCGCGTTGTCAGGGGCCAGCGCCAGCACAGCGTGAAAACAAGTGAAAAGTCCTGCCTTTGTGTGTCTAGTGAAAAATTGTCGTGTACTGTAACCGACGTGGTGTTCTGTTGCAGGAGACATGGTGCGGGTGGGCTCGGGGGGCCCAGCATGACGTCATGGCGCCACTGGGAGTCCCGGCGCCGGGCGTCGCGACGCTTCTTCCCCGAGGATGGGGGTGGACCGGATGGGGCAGCAGCACTGCGACGTCGCCGCCAGCGTGGCGGGCCTTCGCCAAGACGGCCCCGCCGAGACTGGTCACCGCCGAAATGTAAGTCCGAGGCCCCGCGAGGGCGCGGCGCGGACGTCGCCTTGCTGTTCGGCTGACGGGCTCCTTGCTGTCCGCAGCCCCGCCGCCGTCGCCCCCCGGGACGCGGTGCCCAGAGTCGCGGCCACGGCCACCTCGACCACCATCATGGCTACCGTCGGCGAGCCCGCCGCGACGGCCACCTCGGCCGCGGCCACGGCCGCCGCCGCAGCTCTCGCGGCCTCCAACGGCACGACGACCGCCGTGGACTGGCAGCAGCAAGCCAATGCGACCCTGGGTGACCTGCTGTACGCCAACGGCTACGTCAACGCCACGGACGGCTGGGCGACCAACTACACGGACCCGTACAGCTTCTCGCTCTTCCCGGACGAGAACGGCGTCAACCTGGCCGTGGACGGCGCGTCCTGGTCCAACGACTCCGTGTCCACCAACATGACGACGGCGGTGCGGCACACGCCCACGGGCTTCCTCAGCCACAGCCAGTACTGGGCGCTGCTCCTCGTGCTCGTGCCCATCCTCACGCTGTTCGGCAACGTGATGGTCATCCTGGCCGTGTGCCGGGAGCGCGCGCTCCAGGGTGCCACCAACTACTTCATCGTGAGCCTGGCGCTCGCCGACCTGCTCGTCGCC
The DNA here is from genome assembly GCF_000697945.3 of Frankliniella occidentalis. Taxonomy (NCBI): domain Eukaryota; kingdom Metazoa; phylum Arthropoda; class Insecta; order Thysanoptera; family Thripidae; genus Frankliniella; species Frankliniella occidentalis. Next base: position 325 of record NW_026270444.1, on the reverse strand, counting down.
GTGCTCGTCATGCCCTTCGCCGTCTACGTGCTGGTGAGTGCAAATAACTGGCTGCATAAAAAGAACGCAAGGGGTCTCGCCCAAGGACTCATTTTATCGCTTCGGAGTGTTCGTGTGATGACGATGCGATTAAAATTGAATGCGTCCTAATTCGATTCCAAGTGTCAGCTCACCTCCAGTCTGCCCGTCCCCCGACCCCCGAGGGGGGAGGCTTGCCCACGCCCCGCGCAGTTGGAGTTTGGGGGCTCGCACACGACCCCCTTGTCTTTGATCACTTTGGCCCACTATGGGGCCATTAGCACGGTCACGTGCTCACCCCCCCCCC
>NW_026270443.1:1846-2674 GCF_000697945.3 Frankliniella occidentalis | reverse complement strand
GTGGAGGCGCGGTGGAGGCGGCGGCTCGCAGGACAATCAGTCGTCCGGGGGAAATGGATCAAGTCGTCACTAATTTACAGAATCGATCAGGCCTGCGAGGGCAGTCGACGTCGAGGCGTACATAGGGGGCGGCCGGCACACACACACACACACACCTCAGCGCTGCGTAGACAGTTGCCTCTGCCGCAACACACCCCGCCCCGGCAGCCCTCAACGCGTACCGCAACAGTGGGAGACAGGGGGAGGGGGGATCATCCCTAGAAAGAGCGCCCGGCACGAGGCGCTCGGAGCGCCTGACGGGTAGGCAACGCCTCGCTTGCAGTGCACGCGCGTGTGTTGCGGGGTGGCCCACCCCGCGTCTCGCAGGCGCCGAGCCCTCTCGTCATTTTGCCCAAACTCTCTGCCAGATATCCGAAGTCGATCTAGGGAAGGAAACGACGGGCCGACTGTACTTTCCGGGCGATCCACAAGTCGACAGAATAAGGACGAGCGCCCAGCGCTCTGGCAACTCAAGTGTCGTACAGTATGACAGTTTAAAGTGCAGTACCATTGGTTTACTTCGGGGAGCAAAGAATCTAGGTCGACTTTAGTAAATTTTTGAGAGCGCACGTGCGTTTAGCATGCGTTATTTAGCATCGTCTCTATCTCTAAATCGGGAATCGTGGAAACTTCAATAAATCCCAAATTATTAATTGATCCTAGCAGGCCCCAGCCGTCCTGCGTACCGACCGGTGTTGACGCCCCGATAAACATAGGCCGGTATCCTCCTGGAATACCGCGCTTCCTGACAGCAGCAAGGAAGGTGACAGGGTGGTCTGAGAGGGATGG
>NW_026270443.1:0-436 GCF_000697945.3 Frankliniella occidentalis | reverse complement strand
GGGGGGGGGCAGCCGGCGAGGGCGGTAGCCAGACTGGAGAGCTCGCAGTCAACCCTCCCCTCCCCCCCCCAGCTCGGCGAAATAGGTCGTAAACCATGCACGCGAAGTTAAGGCAAAATTGACGCGAAATATGAGGCGAAAGAGTGGCAAAACAGCCCCGAAATGGCCGTGCAGTGCAGATACCGCCCGCAAACGCATAGAGCAGAGGGAAAATTGAAAAGTATACACGGTAAACCATGAGGCGTTTTGACTAGTTCCTCGTATCTTTATCTTAACACCGTAAGCGGAAACGGCTCATTCAGCCTTCACGTATCTGAGCAGTATATCTGCATGAAGGAGGAGAGCGGAGCGGCGGGGATGGACTCTCCTCGCGAGTCTCTCCACCACAGAGCCACCACCGCTCACGAGCTTTCCAGCCAACTCTCCAGCAGCCCTG
>NW_026270442.1:9879-16569 GCF_000697945.3 Frankliniella occidentalis | reverse complement strand
CCCCCTTCTCTCTTTCGCCCACCCAGGCAGCGCCTCTCCTCCAGCCCTAGGCCAGGCGGACCCCACTACCCCACTAATCGTAGAATGCTAATTCTCGCCTGATGACGCCGGCCAAGGCAAGGCAGGCCTATCAAAGTTGTCCAGAGTCTGGCCTTTCACCCGGGGCCGCACCCGGGGGCGGGTCGGGCAGGACGGGGCGCACCGGGCAGCCCAGCGGAGGGTCCTGCAGGGCGCACCGGGCTGCGCAGGGCTACGCAGGGCGCACGGGGTCGACAGAGAGACGACTGTTTGTTTTGTTGTGGCAATCGTCCCACTGCTGCTGCTACTGCTGAAAACACCGAGGTTAACACCTATTATTATTTTTCATGTTTTGTTTTCGTCCCTTGTCTGCAGGCCCGCCCGCCGTCGTGGAGGTGGACATCATGGTGCGGAGCATGGGTCCCATCTCGGAGGTGGACATGGTAAGAACCAAGCATAGCCTTATTCCCCTTAAACTGAAGGGGGTGTATTGTTTTTGTGCGGGGTGTGCTGGCTCTTGTGACTGTTTTTGTTTCGTATGGTTTCTCCCTAGACGTACAGCATGGACTGCTACTTCCGCCAGAGCTGGGTGGACCGCCGACTCGCCTTCCAGGGCAACAAGGAGACGCTGGCGCTGTCCATCACCATGCTGGAGCGCATCTGGAAGCCGGATACCTACTTCTACAACGGCAAGCAGTCGTACTTGCACACCATCACCACGCCCAACAAGTTCGTGCGGCTCTACCAGAACGGCCGCGTCCTCTACTCGTCCAGGTAAGACTGGGGTGCAAACCAAACAGACAGGCCAGCCAGCAAGCTTCCCGCCCAAACTCAAACACTCTCGGTCGAGTCCAGCCCAGTCGTACCAACCGCGCGCGCATCACTAAGCAACGGCCGACAGAGCGGCTTGCAGGCGGCCGGCTGGCAGCCCTGCGTATCACTCTTTTTATTTGTTTTTATTTTTACTCATTTTTTTTGTCGGAAGCATCACACGTAGTACCGTAAGACACACCGAAAAGATGGACGGGGGACGTAGAGAGGACAGTTTCCTTTCCACGGCAAACAGCGACAGCGAGGAGGAAGAGGAGGACTCATCCGACAGTTTTACCAATCTCAACGATCATGACCGCCAGGTGCTGTACTGAACACAAGGCTGTTTACAAAGTGACTTTCGCCCTTTTCTGGGACTAAACATGACGACAAAAACAAAACGCAACAGATGGCAGCCCTGCAGGAGCTCGAGGACATCATACGCAAAGAGACTTACCACGTGGTGCCCATCATGGAGTCACGGCAGGGGTTCACCAATCTCACGGCCACCGTGCAGCGCATCGGACAGGTCGCGGCGGTGGTGGTGGTGTCGCCGATGGTTCGACGGCGTCCTGGCCTGCCCCTGTCCTAAAACGGTCACCCGCGGTGGGCGCAGGCGGGGCGCGAGGCGGTGGACTGGGCGCGCTCGTGTCTGCGGGACCATGCGGACGCCCGCGCCGCGGCCGACAAGGCCCTGGCCGTGCAGCAGGCGCTGGAGGAGGACGTGCTGGCGCTGCAGGCCAAGCTGCGCGAGGAGGTGCGTTCACGTTCACGTCTCAGACACCACCCCAAGGCGACGACGATACCCGACTCCGAGTACACTCGGCCCGTAGGAGCGGCTCACTGCCGAGGCGCGGGCGGACGCGGACGCGAGCCAGGGCCGCGAGCAGACGACGCTCGTGCTGCTGGAGGAGCTGCGCGCCGAGCTGCAGCGACAGCGCACGCGGGCCGAGCACCTGTCCACGCTGCAGGAGCCGGCCGCGCCCGGCGCCGGCGAGGACATCAAGAGCGAGCTGGACGCGCACCGGAGGCTCGTCCGCGAGCAGGACCTCGCCGAGGAGCTGACGCACGTCAAGGAGCTGCTGCGGTCCACCTACGACCACCAGGACGCCATCGCCAGGTCTGCCGCGCGGTCGCCGGCCTTCCACCCTACCTTCCACTCACCCTCCATCGAACCGCTCTGCCCGGCAGGCGCGCGTCCTTCGCCAACATGCGCGCGAACAAGCTGACCGAGGAGCTGACCTCGGCGCAGGCCGCCCACGCCCTGGAGGTGCGCCACAAGGAGAACGTCGAGCGCGACGCGCAGCAGCTCCGGAGAGACCTGGAGGCGCGCGCCGCCGAGGTGGCCGGACTGCAGACGCAGCTAGAAGCTGCCCGGGAACGCGCCGACCAGCAGGTCACAAAATGGATTCGGAATCGTACAGAAAGTGCGTCAGTTTTGCTCAGATGAATGCGGTACTCGACTCCTTGGCGCCTGCGATGTTCGGGGTAGGCTAACCCGCAATACACACTTGCATTGCAGGCAATATGTTGACTAACCAGCAGGCGCCTTATAGGGGTCTCAGAGAGCAGACGACGCGCGGGCCGAAGGGTGAAACCTCTCACTCGCTCTCACTTACTCCGCATTACCTCCGTCTCTCTCGCACCTTGCCAGAGTGGCCCGCGGGCCGCGTCTCTGAATGTGTGAGATCGCTTGTTGATCGGCTCATCCTGCGGTGCTGCAGGACAAGCTGCTGCGCGAGGCCAGCCTCCGCGAGGACCGGCTGCGCAAGCGTGCCGACCAGCTCCAGAGGCAGGTGGACCGCGGCGAGCAGCAGACGGGGGCGCTGCAGCAGGTGCCTATGGCCAGGGAAACAGACCACATTTATTGCAATAGCCAGCTCCGGAGATGCGTTTGCATATGTGCCTTTTCCCCGAATTTTTGGTCGACGGGCGTGATCGTCCGCACCCGCGCCTATAGCCCAAATTTAGAGCGTGACCAGCTGTCGGAAACGAAACGCCCGTTCGGAGCCGGATAGTCACGTGTGTGGGGGGACGGCGGCATGTCGCAGCTGCTGGAGCGGCGCGCACAGAGCGAGGAGGAGGGGCGGGCGCAGCTGCAGGTGGCGGAGCTGGAGCTGGGCCGGCAGCGGCGGCAGCTGGCCGCGCTGGAGAAGGCGCACGACGCGGCCGCCTCCCGGCTCCGCAGCCACGACGCCAAGCTGGCGGCGCTCGTGGCGGAGCGCGACGCGCTGCTCGCCAACAGGGCTGACCTGCGCAGGGAGCTCGAGGTATGATGACAACTCAGCCGGACACAAGCAACTCCCTTGCGGGTTGCGGGTTTTAGGCTGAAGCCTCGATTTATTTATTTTTTCGGATATCCCTCCCTTTTTCGCCCGCCATGTGATAGCCGGCTTTTCAATGTTTTCCTGCTCCGATTGAAGCAGCAGGGTTGCGCCACCCCTATACGCATGAGGGTAGAGACCGGCCCCGCGCTAAGCCCCGTCTGAATGGGTGCCAATTACATGGGTGTGAGAAAAAGATGGCAGCGAAAATAGCAAAAAAAAAAAAAAATTGAAATAAAAAAAAGGAGTGTACCGCGCGCGTGTTTACTTGAGCGTATGTGAGCCTATGTGTGTGTGTGTGCGTGTGTGCGCGCGCGCGCGCGCGTGTGTGTGTGTGTGGCCGTGTGCGAGTTTGTGACCTTGGCCGCCTCCCTCCCCGCGAACCAGAGCGCAAGCGAGGAGCTCGCCGCCGCCGAGCGTCGCGCCCTACAGCAGGGCGCCAGGGCAGCTGAGATGGAGTCTGGCCGGGCGCGCCTCAGCAGGGTGACGGAACAGCAGGTACGCTCTCTCGACTACACTAAATACACAAATCGCTACAAAGTACAAAAGTAATGGAAAACAATATTGGAAAAAACAAAACAGGCGAGGGTGCTAAGGAGCAAACAAAAGCTTTGGGACGACCTGAGCCGTGAGTACGCCCTGTGCCGCAAGAAGGCTCGCCAGGACGAGACGGCCCGCGAACGCCTGCGGCAGGAGAAGCAACAGCTCGCCTCCAGCCTCGCCGACAAGAACCTCCGGGTACAGTAACAGTGCCTTAAAACTTTTAAGCTCTGATACCAAATGCACACAAATCTGACTTAGCAGTTGCAAACATAGTACTCGCTCTTTAGTAAGTGCACTAAGTGGGCTCTGGCGTGCACATATCCAGCTGGAGGTGGCACTCGAAGAGCAGCGTTTGCGGGACATCAAAATCTCCACCTGCCAAAGAGAAATGGCGGACTGCTCGGCAGCGCAACTCAAGCTCAGCGCGCAGGTAGACGTCAGAGAAGTCGGTCCATCTGCCGGTGGTGCCATCCTCACCTGACCGGCACCGCGCTTCTTTTCTAGATGGACGGCGTGCGTAGTCAGCTGGGCATGGCGGTCCGCGAACTGACCGAGCAGCGCGAGCGCCACCAGGAGGCCGTCGCGCAGGTGCACGCCCTGGACAAGTCCAACGAGCAGCTCAAGGAGGAGGCGGCGACGCGCGAGAAGCAGGCGGTGCAGCTGGAGCGGCTGCTCGCGCGCTCGCGCACCGAGGCGCACGGGCTGCGCGCCGACGCGCAGCGCCTGGAGGCGGCCGTCAAGGCCCTGCGCGCCCAGGCCGCCGCGCTGGCCGCCGAGGAGAGGCGCCTCAACGACCTGCTGCGCGAGGCGGACGCGGAGCGCACCGAGCTGCGCCGCGAGGCCGAGTCGCGCCTGGACGAGCGCGACGTGATCGCCACCATGCTGGTGCGGCGCAACGACGAGGTGCTGCTGCTGCGCGAGAAGGGCCGCCTGCTGCAGGACGCGCTGGTGCGGGGCCGGGCGGCGCTGCTGGCCGCCCGCGAGGACAGCCGCCTCCTCGCCCTCGAGGTGCGGCGGCTGCGCGCCGAGCGCCGCCACCTCGCCGCGCAGGTGCAGAACACGCCGGGGCTGCGCGCCCAGCTGTACCGCGCGCTCCAGGACCTCACCCGCGACCAGGTGCGCCTGCGCGCCCTGGAGGACGAGATGTCCTGCCCGCTCAACGTGCACCGCTGGCGCAAGCTGGAGGGTGTCGATCCGCCCGCCTTCGAGCTCCTGCTCAAGGTACTTGATGGCCGTGGGAGAAGGACGCCGTCGACCGGTGCCGCGTAGCTCCACGGCGCTCGAGTAGACGATGTTCGGAGTAACAGGCACGAGGCCTTCACCCACAGGTGCGCATCCTACAGAAGCGCGTCCTCCATCTGTCGGCCGCCGGGCTGCGCCGCGAGGCCCAGCTCCGCCACACCGAGGGCCTGTACGTGGCGCTGCGCAGGGCCGTGTGCCCGACCGAAGGTAAGCGCGCCTCCGCGGGGCCGACAGTCCCACCGAGGTGCGCGATGACGAGGTTCTTGTCCTCATCAGGGCTGCCCGGGCCGATTGGTGTCCCCCGTCACACGCGGCTCGCCTCGCGCGGCCGCCACCTCAAGGCCCTCATCGCCGAGGTGTCCGCCCTGGAGGCGCTCGCCGACCAGAAGACGGCCACCCGCCTGCTCGCCGACCTCCGCTGCTCCGAGCTGCACCTCCCCGACCTGGACCTCCGGAAGCGCAAGGCCCCGGACGAGGGTCGCGAGGAGCCGGAGGAGGCTCCGCGCGCCAAACAGCCCTCGCCCCGCCCCGCCGGCAACGTGGTGCTCCCGCCCGCTGCGCCCGCGCCCGCGCCCGCGACTGCCGCCGCGACTGTCCCCGCGCCTGGACCTGCCCCTGCATCACCGCCAACAACCACGCCTGCGCGCCAAATCAGACTGCGCTCGGCGTGCTTCTCCTGTCCCCCGCGATCAGAGTGCTTTCCCTAATATTTCTAGTTTCGTTTTACGTTGTTATTCGAATTATTTTGTTTTATGTCCGTTTTCCCCTTTTGAACCATATTGTTTTATATTATTGTGCAATTTGTTTATCTGAATTGTTTTCACCCAATTTTTGTACTGTTCTATATCTTTTTAACGTGTTTTGTAATACCTTTCCACGGTTGTGTCCGCAAGTCTTGTGTTTTGCTTCCATACTGTTTATAAAGATTTCCGAGCCCTGCTGTTTCATTCGTTCACGATAGATAAGCCCGTTCGTCCAAGTATTATCGAACCATTGGCGTACCAGCCCGCCGTGCTAGCGTTGCAAGGGTGAAACGGTTTCGTTCAACCAAATAGTCGGCGCCACCCCCACTCCCTCGCCATCATACGGCCGCCCGGCGCGGTGACTCCTCCATTCCGCTTTAATCGCCCGGGGATTATCCGAGGCGCTGCCAATATTTGCCCGGGGCGGCCTGGCCGGCTGTTCCGCTGAGGTCGGCAATCCCGCCGACATCACATCGACAAGTGTCCAACGGCCGACAAACCTGCGCCGGAGCGCGCCCCGTCCGCACCGCCGCCCCGCCCCGCCGCGCCCCCAGGCTCGGCTGTGTAGGGCTCGCGCCCAGCTTAGCCCGGCCCAAGGGCGGAGCAGCTTCATCACCGAGACGATGGCATTGTTCTACTCGGAATGAACATTTGATGCCAATGATATCGTGCTGGTTGTCAGAAAGTTTTCGGGAAAGAGAAGACGGTCTCGCTATAACTTTACGAGGCGAGCCCGCCGAGCCCCGCGCCGCCAGGCAGGCGACCGACCTGGGCAAAGAGACCAGTTCGTTTCAGAGAGGGAGGGAGTGGGAGGGAGCGAGAGAGTGTGTAGGGGGTGGTGCGAGGCAAGTTGAGGGAGCGTCGAAAAGAATGCCTGAATCGCCTTTTTCTCATTTTCTGACAGACCCTAAGTGGGGCGTGAAGATTCGCGCTGAAATAAACTCATCGGCCTTCTCTCGTCTCTGTCTCTGGCGCACGCACTGCGGGCCCCCTCGCCGCCCCTCGCCGCC
>NW_026270442.1:0-5845 GCF_000697945.3 Frankliniella occidentalis | reverse complement strand
GGGGGGGGCAGGGGGAGGGAACAGTTGTACCGCCGTATCTCCGTGGGAAACCCCTAAGCAGTTACAAAGCTCCAACCCCGCCTGCCAGTCAAACGGCTGCAGCGCTCAGCGGCCTCCGTAGCGTAGCCGGGACAGAGCGAGAGAACGAGCGACGGGCGGACGGGTGCGCCAGTACCAAGACGGGGTGGGAGAAAGAGAGAGAGGGGGGGCCGAGGGATCTGACTGCAAGGCGACCCCTTGCTCGGGACTTAGCGCCGCATAGTCTCTGTTGCGCAGCTTCTTGCACTTCTCGATCTCGGTTTCGAAGAAATACTATGTGAAAATAAATGATTAGGGGAAATTGATGGCAACGAGCCAAACTAATGGCTTTTGACAAAAATGACTCACCACGTAAATGTGTGACCAATCTGTGAGTGAGTGTGAAATAGTTATCACGAGTGCATTGATAAAACAAGTGTGCAGCTTATTGCTGCTCAACACTGTTTGTAAGTGTGCAACTACAAGTTGGCAAGTTGAATACTAAATTTTAAAGGGTGGTCCACCCACAGACCCCTTCTTTTATTTTGCTTATACTGTACCCCATGCAATCGTGCGAGCGGGTTGCATACTCACACGGATCCATAAGGCGCCGTAGCGCGCCGTAGTGAGTGACGGTAGGCAAGCCCGCCTCGCACGCCTGCATGCGGTGCATTATAAGCAAAGTAAAGGAGTGAGTCTATGGGCCACCCTGTATATTTTCTTGCAAGTGTTCAACTCGGGATTTGCACACTCGTAAGTGCACAACTCCGGATGGTTGAACACTTACAGTTTTGCACACTTATTGGTCCATCAGTTTGACTTTTGGTATGCCCTATTAATTATTGGATTATACCACACTCCAACTGTATAAACTATCGTGAATTTAAAACATTTTTCACGGTTTTGATTTGCAAGTGCAGTGGTAAATTTACGGGAATGATAATAATTTCACAAATGGCCCTATGAACATTTACAAATGCAAACGTAAATATACTTTTTTCATATATAGAGCAAGGGGTCACATGTTGTGTCCAAGTTTTTTCAAGCACGATTGTTTCCATCCGATCCCTGCCCACTCTTTCTATCCTGTTTGTGTTCTTCTAGTGTGATGTATGAGAACCCTTTTTCGCCCTTGCCCGCTCTTGCCTTCATTTTTCATCTCGAATCCAACCCGACTAGATTCGATAACTATCAGCACCCCACTCATGTCGTATGTGTGTTCCGTCTGCGCAGTCGGCTACACGACGCGCGACGTGCTCTACCGGTGGAACACCAACCGGCAGGTCGCCATCGCCGACGACATGAAGCTGTCCCAGTTCGACCTCATCGGCAACCCGACCAACAACCAGACCGACGTGCTCAAGACTGGTGAGTAGTGTGGGCGCGTGCGTGTAAGGAGGTGCGAGCGGCGTTTCAAATGCTGGCTCGGCTCGCGCCCCCGTGACTTCCCTCGCGGACGGCCCGCGGTCTCCACTACCGGCGCCCCCTGGCGCCGGCGCCTCGCAATGCGGGAGCGCCGCTCAGCCGGACCCGTGGCGCCATCCCTCGGTGGCTGGCTCTGTGTTGATCAAGCGGTACGGCTTTCCGACCCGATAAGTTAACACTGAAACGATATCGTTTCGATATCTTTTCTTCTTCCGTCTTGACGTCAATTCGACAGTCATTTCTCACTTTTTGTTCCGAAAAGTGGGGCTTAGTTTCACACTGGAGATGTGACGTGACGTGTAGCCTAAATGTGTGACACACTGACAACGCTGCGAGCATTGCAAGCACCGTTGACATGTGCACAATTATATTTTCTGCTTGGTCAAAAATTTCGTTTATTTTCAATAGTATTTTCGTTATTTAAAAGAAAATATGGAAAAGTTACATGATGTGTAGTCTGGGCGCTTTAAGGGACCATCTGCGAAAAATGAACACCTCACACCACCTTACACGCCCAGCAGCTAGCAGCACGAGGGCGGTGGCTCCTACCCGTAGGGAGGGCAGCAGCAAAGCACAACGTTTTGCGCGGCTCTTTAGACATGTCCTGTCTACTCTTTCCCTATTTTTTTCTTCTGCAGTTCTTTCTTTATTTCTGCTCGTGGGGTGGGCTACCACAGGATGCGCAGGCACGTCCCCTCGGGATTAGTTAGCCTTGCCTCGTCGCGCACCCCGCGCCCTCCACCGTCGGTGTCGGTGAGCACTGAAGTGAAAGGGTCCGTGGGTAAAGGGCGTGAGTAGGACGCCGCACCCACTCAAACCCCGGGTCACAGCAGCGTCACTGCAAGACTCGAGGGGGGAAACGTCGTGTAAAACATAATGTCTTTGTTTTCGTCGCTGCGTCACTAATCGCATCGACGTTTCTGTCCCGCAGGTGAACACTCCATGCTCCTAGTATCCTTTCACCTCCAGCGGCACATGGGGAACTTCCTCATCCAGGTGTACGGGCCGTGCATCCTGCTGGTCGTACTGTCCTGGGTGTCCTTCTGGCTCAACCGGGAGGCGACGGCGGACCGGGTGTCACTGGGGATCACCACCGTGCTCACCATGACCTTCCTGGGACTGGAGGCGCGCACGGACTTGCCCAAGGTGCCGTACCCCACCGCCCTGGACTTCTTCGTCTTCCTATCGTTCGCCTTCATCTTCGCCACTATCATCCAGGTAGGCGATCTCTCCGGAGTGTTGTTGTGGTGGGTGAGTCGTGTGGTGCTGACCTGCTTGTCGTCCGACCATGTCGCAGTTCGCCGTGGTGCACTACTTCACAAAGTACGGCTCGGGCGAGTGCTACTTCAGCGCCGACTTCATGTCCGACTCGGAGTCGGACGAGGACGAGGTGCGGCGGGAGTCTGCGCGGCGGCGCGCGCTGGAGATGCCCGAGGTCATCCCCCTGGAGCTGGGCACGCTCGGGCCGCTGCCCCTGGGCGGCGTGGGCCCCGGGGCCGGCGCCGCGCCCGCCTGGTCCTCGTGGTCGTGCTTCCGGTGCGGGTCGGCCCCCAGCGCCGCGGGCAGCGCGGCCACCAGCTCGGCGCCCAGCGCCGCCTCCAGCCCGGCCGTGCACATGCGCACCCGGGTGCAGCCCGCGCCCAGCGCCGGCCACGGCCACCGCCTCAGCCTCCAGGGTGAGCACGGGCACGCGAGCGCCATACCTTTCAGACAGTCCCTAAAGACTGTCTCTACCAGAGGGCAAATAGTTTCTGGTTATGCTCCACCGCATGCACGCGTACGGTATCGGGCATGCCTGTCGACTCTTACCAGTATGCAACATGTCCACACGCCTGCATCCCGTACAGTATAACTGTAGAGAAAAGTACACCACAAAAAGTGTTTTCTTGATTTTAGTGTACATCGTACCTTATTTTTTGTGTACGTACTTGATTCCTGCAAGGGCAATGCGCTTGTTTCACGACAACTTTTAATTTGTTATACAATCCAAATGCTTTCAAAACAAGTATATTGTTGACTAAATGAAGTAGGCAAGACACTTTTTCGTTTGACCCTATTCCTCCTTTGTGTGGAATTCCCTGTTCACACCCTACTTTGACCTTTACTTTACTAACTCTTGTTTTTCTTTTTGCTCTCGCCCCCAGGCTCCCGGTCCAGCAGGACGGGTCGGCGTCGGCACAAGCCCCGGACGCCGCGCTTCAACTCGGTCTCGCAGATCGACCGCGCGTCCCGGGTCTTCTTCCCCCTCCTCTTCCTCACCATCAACATCGCGTACTGGTGCGCGTACCTGTCGCGCTCGCAGCGCATTGCTCACTGACGCGTCACTGACGGGGACCAGCCGCCGGACTGCAGCGGGCTGTGTCGACTGGACAGTCGTGTGCCTCTGAAGTCGTTTCGAAGTGCCACGAAATCTCTCTTTCTGACTATCGTCGATTAGTACTGTGTTACCACAAGAATATTTATAAAAGGGGAAACTGTGATGTGATCTCTGTGCTCCAAGAGCACCAACATTCGCTCTCGTCATCAAGTAACAAGAAAACTGATTTCAGTCTCATGTTATGGTTGTTTGTTACCTTATAATTCCAATAATTCTGTTCTTTTATACGTGCCTCTCTCCCTAATTTCGTTCACTAGCTTTAGGGAGAGATCAAAGTTGTACATTCATTTAGCGTACGTTTCCTTGTATTTTTAAGTCAACCCTGTTGTACTAGATCTTTTGAAAGACCGGTATGTAGTGATCTAATGAGAAAAAATATCGAGTATTCCATTTTAGAAATACTGCCGTATGAAATCCATTTTGAAACCCGTTATCGATGGATCCTTTCGCCTATCAGAGAGGGTTCTCAGTATGCTTGTCTCTGTCGGTTTCGGGCGGCATATGAACAAAGAGTTGGATCGACCAAAAAAGGCTGTTTAAAGTGGAATGACCAATCTCTGAAGACGTGGCATGTACGAAGAGTTCTGCAAAAAGCAAGTTCTGCGCCAAATAAAATATTTAATTGAAGATGGAATATACCGGGTGTTTTTTGCACGTGCCGGTGTATGCGGGCTTGCCTACTCCTTTCGCCCGTAAGGCGCAATAATGCAATCCCCACGACTCAGTTTGCAGCTACGCAGTAAGTTGTGGCTGTGGCACGGTCACGGGCAGCTTCACACGATCCGACGGTAGACGAAAGACAAAGTCCGCTCAATTCTCACGCCCCTCTCCATATCCACATCCCCCCTCCCCCCACCCGGGGGAGTAACGTCCCTCACACCGCAGTCGTTGGTGACTTTGGGGGTGGAGTCGGAACAGCAGCTTCCAACCAAATGTAGCCATCAGAACATACTCCCCGGGAGCGGGCTCCCGGGGGTGCTGAGAGACGGTGGACGTTGTTTAAACTTACTGACTCCCCACAGGTCTTGGAACTCCGTTACAGACAGATTCCTAGGTAACGGACCCGCCACCACGGAAAGGTGCCAGGAAAAGGCAACCGCTTACACCCGATTTTCGTGCAAGTCGGAACCCAGCCGGGGGAATTTCCACGGTCCGCTTTCGACGTGAGTCGAACCCGGTTCCAGTGCCGAGTCTCGAGGAGGATGGGGGTAAAGGAGAGGGGCGAGAAAATCGAAGGCGCTGAGCGGCGCTGAGCGAACTTTGTCATCCCAATGAGGAATTTGAGCCAAATTTTGATTTATGACGCCATAAGTCACAATGACATACAGGGTCGTGCAATCCCCCATCACTCCGGCGCGTCCAAACAAACAAACAAACGAAAACACCCGGTATATTAGTCCTTTAACCAGTGCAGATGGTAGGTGTAGCCATTTGAATAAACTTCGAACTTTATAAAAGTTCAAACCAAAGCCGAAATATGTTTTAAGGTGCTATTTTAAGTAAAACAGGGAGCTAATGTGGGTGGAGAACTCTGTGGAATTAAATTACGTCCAATCTCCTCTTTGTACCTATACAAAAAAATTTCTACCACCCTACCCTTACACCACAATAAAAAACACTTTTTACGACCTTATTGCAGCCCCGTCTACAATGGTCAATCAAAAACCTTCAACTTGACGAAAAATACGTCAATTTAATGAAAATGTGGCCCCAAATTTGATTATATTTTGACGGTCAAATTGGCGTTATTTTGATTGATCTTTTCAGACTGGGGCAGATCCTACTGATTCTACTGAGGCGCCTTGAGCTTAGGGGAGGGCAAGGGCAGGTCCAGAGAAGTGGGGAGTGAATTCGCTCCATGTCTTATTAAGACTGGCTCTCATAGTTTATTTCGGCTAATATAACGGAGGGAAGAAGAATTGTGGGTACTTCTCAAGGCGGGTAGAACACAAATTTTCCCGATTGGTCGAGAGCTTCCCGCCTCTACGTCACGCCGGTAGTGGGGGTGAAGGCTCGACCAATCAG
>NW_026270441.1:1391-2722 GCF_000697945.3 Frankliniella occidentalis | reverse complement strand
AGTCATTGCCATATTGTGGCGTTGAACGTTCATTGCCAAAGTGCCGGCATTGACGGTTCATTGCCGAAATGTCGGAAGTGAATGTTCACTGCCAATATGTCGGCAGTGACGGTTCACTGCCAAACAGTCGGCTATGATCGTTCAATGCCAAAAGGTCGGCAATAATGAAATGCCAAAATGAGGCAAACAATAAAAAAAACGAATTATTTTTAAGTTACTTTTAGAACATTGCCATTGAGCTGGCAATGAAAACTGCCGTCGGGTTGGAAATGATCGGTTCATTGCCGCTGGAAAGGTCTTATTTTTGTCTTATTGCCATTACGCTGTTCATTGCCAAAAAAGACGCTTCATTGCCAACCCAGTGGCAATGAGGGCGTTTTCATTGCCAATAATGGCAATGATCAATACCTTTAAAAAAACAGTGTAGGTACGAAGCATTTGGCATTTTGCTTCGTAAGACTTTAACTGTGCAAATTGATTGCTCCTGCACCTAAAATTGTCTGTTATGTTTATTTTCACAGAAACGTTACCTGGGGGAACAAATTCTTTTGTCCCAGTGAAGTCACCCATCATTGTGGTGAGTGCTGGCTGGACTGGACCAGGGCCGAGCGCCTCAGGTAGGCCGAGGCACACCGTAGGTGGACGACAGAGAGTCCGCAAACTCCAACAGACGGGGTGATCCCAAATCGCATGAGAGTGGAGCAGCGCGCGGCGTCGTCATGCGGAGTGCAAGCGATTTCTCGGGTGCAAACTCAAACATCATGCGGAGCTGGTCGGGTCTTCTCTGGTAGTTGGAGAGTGAGCGGGGGAGAGTGAGGGAGAAGAGGGGGAGGGGGCTAGTCGAATGTGCGGAGAGCGGGTACGTCCGCCACGCGAGCCCAATGTCGTCGGTTCGTGTCCACACGATATCCACCGCACGACACGACTAACACGAAGGGTTCTCGCTCCAGTTCCCGCTCTCCCTCCCTCGCGCCGTCCCCGATGGCTCCATCTTGTCCGCCTCCCTCTCCCCACCTGACCTGACCACACGAGCCACGCGGGACCACCCGCTCATACCGCACCGCACCAGCTCAGCCCGACCCTTTCAATGTAATGCAGGGGGACTGAGGAATGAATCTCAGGAGAGGAGTTTAGGGACACGACACGTGTGCAATCAGATGCGGGGGTAATGCGCGCCTGGGGCGCACTGCCAAGAGGCAAACAAAAGGTGGACAAAAACAGATCTGTTCACTTTATCGTCCGAGTTATTTTACTAAACTGCGTGCAATACACCGTAAAAAAATCCTAGATGCGTCTTTCTTTTGTAGTTGTAAATTAGCACCACCGTTTAT
>NW_026270441.1:0-496 GCF_000697945.3 Frankliniella occidentalis | reverse complement strand
GGGGAGACTTCGTAGATGGAATAATTCTGATTCCGAGACAAATAAACCACAAAAATAAAATACGAGTGAGGTCAACCTAAATAAGGAAAGGCCTCTAATTCAGTATCTCTAGGTGAATCGGTTTTTTAAGGAGATTAGAACTAAACACCATCGCTTTGCTTCACAAGAGATTTGTTGAAAGTACCCTGCAATGTAAACAGAAACAGAAAAAAATTGACAGTTTCGCGATAATTGCGAAATAAATGCGATCCTACTTTGATTGTAATTGCGATCATTTGTTCGAAGATTGTAATAATGCCGTATTTTTGGAGGACATACAGTCGAAAATTTGTAACGGTTTTGCCGAGTTTTGCAAGGTTTCATATGGAGATAAAAAGCGCGGAAACACGAAACCGGTCCATAATCAATTCATACCACTCCACGATCTGAACCGCCGGCCTCGGCCCCGGCCACACCAGTGGTCACGGAATTTGTTTGACAACAAACACAGAAAAGA
>NW_026270440.1:2637-3687 GCF_000697945.3 Frankliniella occidentalis | reverse complement strand
GGGGTAGACACAGCCGACTGGGTTCGGCATTCAAGGGAAATGGGGGAAGAATAAATGGCTGGAGTTAAAGCTCGGGCATTCATCTGTCAGTTCAATCAATTTCGCAGCTCCGGAAGTTAGCGGGTGAGCGTGCGTGTGCGTCTCCGTACTGCGCATGTGTGTGTGCGCGCGCGCGTGTGTTCGCGTGGACGTGTGTTTGAGCGCGCGCGCCCCTCTCCCGTTTCATCGCGATGACAAGCACACGCCGCATTAAGGGCCTCGATAATCATATTTCGGCCCGTTTATGTTTGGCGCCTCCATCATCATCATAATCAGGACCATCAGTGTCATTACCATCGTTATCAGCGGCGCCGGTCGGCAACGACGGCAACACCGGGCTGCTGACTGAATGTGGGCCTCGCGCCCGCCCACGACGGTAGGGACGTGAAGGTACGGCCGTGCCGATCAAAGAAGCGTCGTTAACCATCACTCCTTGCTGCCCCTGCCCGTATTGTGCGACACTCCCTCCGTTCCTACCATTCATCTTCGAGTCGAGTTTCTTGTCATTCCCCTGCTTTTCTCGCGCGTTATTTTTTCCCCCCGCGAGCTCTCGTCGTCATGCCCTCCTCGCCCTGCCAGTATGAGGCTCTCGTTGCCGCCGAACTGTCGAACAACCCGTCTCACTGACAGTCTTCGTGATCGATTGGACACCGAGAGACATCTAAACGCATCAGCTAGCGATGGCTTTTTCCTTCCCGCAGGGGACTAATCTGGTGGTTGTGGCGGCGTGGCGCTGTTCCCCTGCCCGGCCCCCGCTCGCCTTTGCCACGGCCGCCCAATACACTCTCTCACGCCACCCCAAAAGGACCCCCGAAAGGGTGAAATAAAGAGGAGGAAAGTAGAGGACGAGGTGAAATAAAATTTTCCGCCCGGCCGGCTGTGTCCTTCGCTGTCCAGTCGCGGCCCCGGCGGCTTTGGCGACGCGGCACGTGAAGGCGAAGGCAGAGGGGTCCCCTCAAATCCCCTCAAAGGCCCGGACCCCCACTTTTATGGGGAGCGGATTTTTTTATT
>NW_026270440.1:0-2587 GCF_000697945.3 Frankliniella occidentalis | reverse complement strand
GAGCGGCCATCGACTTTTATTGTTATTATTTCCACTATTTTTATTTTTATTACTCGTGCGCCGGTGCGGGAAGAGGCGCGGGACGGGGATGGGGTCCAGTTTTAGCATTTTGGTGCACTCTGCGGAAATTCTCGTGTTTTTCCTTCGGCCTCTGTTTTTCCCCGCGTGATTTCTCTTTCATTACGCGCGGAATCTCTCGAAATCACTCCTCTGTAGTGGGCGAGGAGTGATTATTTTTCGGCAGGGTGTCGGGCCCCCCGTCCTCTGCGGCCCCAGAGGCGTAGGAAATTAGTGCGAATGGAGAGGGTCATTTTCATTTATATTGTGCTGCTGCCGCCAGGCCCAGCGCTGCACTGCAAAGGTGCGGGGGCGTGCCGAACTGCATGTATTTAGTCGTTCCGTCAACTTGTAGTCTAGCTTATTTTCAGAAAAAGTGAGTGCTCTTCTCTATTGGCTTTTTCGATGAATGTAAAGTGCAACAATTTTCTTCCTTAAATAACATTTGTTACTAAAACGGCACAGCTTTTGTATGTTACTACACTTTTCGTCTATTTAGGATAACATTTTGTATCCGTACTAGATGCGCACCAAAACTTTGACGTGTAAAGAACCAAAAGGACAAGATCGTCCCTTTACATTTCGAGTGTAGCCTGTACGTATACGTGCATACGCGAGTTGTTGGCCTCCACCCCACCCCCTCCTCCCCGTCTTCGTCCGCCCTGTATGACCTTTCCGTTCTGTTGTCACACGCTCTGGCGGCGCCGTCGCCGAATGTATTTCCGAGGCAGAAGATGAGCAGTTCTTGTTGAGATCGTCCATTCATTCTCACTCTCGGCAGGTGAGGCCCCGGCGACAGCCTCGAGGCGAGACGCTCTCGGGGGGGCGTCGTCGCCTCCCAGAGGTGAGAGAGACCCGTCTGTGTCTACTCTACAAACAGAAGTGCGTGGGGCATCCGAACGCTTCAAAATGCGTGGCAAATGTCACTGGCAAAAGTGTGTGTCAACCACTTCACACACTTTTCTGTGTCGGACAAGTCAGTTTTTATCGCTTTTTTTTACGAAAAGTCACCAAGTTAAACTCTTTTATGTGACATTTTGGAACGCACTTTAAAGTCTTCAGAATGTCACACACTTACATGTTTGGTATTTGTTTTGTGGACGCAGGATGTATGTCGGGCTGCTGCTGGGCGGCGGCGGCGGGAATGTGAAACATGTTGTCGTTTGACTTTATCGTTGCTGAATAGTTTCGGGCTGCTCAGCGGCGGCCCGGCTCGGTCGCTCTTCTTGTTCCCTCTCCCTCCCAATCCAAGTTGGCGCCGCGGGGAGGACTGGTGGTGGGTGTGGGTGGTGGCCGGAGAGGTCGTCGTCGTGTTGTTTTCTCTCGTGGTCGCGATGGCATCCTGCGCACAAGTGTACAAGTTTGGCCATGAATCCTTCCTCTTCCCCCTGCCGCCGCCGCGCCGGCTGCCCGCTCATGTGTGGCTGACCGGCCAGACGTGAGAGGGGGGCTGCGCGGGGACCAAATCAGTTCAGACAGTAGAACCCGGGCGGATCGGATGATGGGAATGTGCCTGCCGCCTGGTGCCTGGTATACACAGCCGTCCATTTTTAAAACGAACTTCCGTGGGAAATGAAATGCGCGAGCTTCTATGTATATTCGGAACGTAAAATGTCACTGCATCACGTAACAGTCCCGCGGCCGCCGCACGCGCCCCCGCCGCCGGCGGTGGCGCCTCGTCCTCGTGGCGCCCACCTTCGCGCTCACGCTAGGCTGCGCCGCCGCCCACGCCTTCGCACGCCCTTCGCTCCCCACTCGTTACGTGATTCACGACCGGCACAAAGTGTAGGCCGTAACAATGAAGGGCAATAATAACTTCTAAGGCTGTTTGCGTCTTAGCCAATTTTGCTCCTCGTAATCCCTAATTGCTTTCGTGAAAATGTGTTGGCTGCGCGACGGCAAGACCGTGTTACACCGCTGACCATTACGTTTTCCAAACTCTCACCTGCTTATGTACACCTGTACGACACGAGCCGCAGGGCTCTGCCACTTGTCGACGTTAACCCATCTGGCTGGCTGGCGATATGCGGCGATCCGCCCAACAGCGCGGCCGTTTGCCTACATCCCAGTCTCATCCTTTTTTTTCCCGCGGGTGGGTCTCTGATCCCACCAGTTTCCTCCCCTTCCCCCTCCCTCCTCACTCCCTTGTTCCCCCGGGCCCTTGGCTCGACTGCCACGAGGCGTGTGTGCGGGGGAGAGGTGTGAATAGGAGATGGGGTAACTCTAATACCCCTCCATTTCTGCACGGCTGTGACCCAGGGGGCTAGCTGTTCCAAAGCGGCCCAATACCTCCACCACCACTCTGTCTCTCTCCCTGTGTGTGTGTGTGTGTGATTGTGAGTGTGTGTGGGTGTGTCAGCACACGCGTGTGAGCGTGCCGCCGCTCCGGTTACACTTGTCGGACGGTGTGATAAAAATACAAACGACAAAAAAAGAGTGTTGCGATCGCACCACTGAAACAACAGTGACAGGCCCCGCAGTGGGCGGCGGGCAATAAATCCCTGTTTCTTTGTTGTTGTTTTTTTTTTTT
>NW_026270439.1:6542-7194 GCF_000697945.3 Frankliniella occidentalis | reverse complement strand
GCTCATGGCGCCCGCCTGTGTGTGCTGGTTAGTTATGCATGATATTATCAGCGTGCCCCACTAAGGTGGCATTATGTGAAAAGGGGAGCTAGCGCCCCCCACTCGTCTCCACCACCCCCACCCCCTACCACCCTCTCACCCTTACACCCCTACGGTTTGTCCTCCCCTGGCGCCGCCCCTGTCTTAGGCAACGCCTCCTCATCGTTGGGCGGGAGGGCGTAACCCGAGGGCGAGCTGGAAGCTGTCTCCCGCGGTGGAGCCTACCCTTTGAATGGCACCCCCCTCCCCCTTCCCCCCAGAGGTGTCTGCATGGTCACGAGCATCTCTCCTTCTGGGTGCTGACGTCTCGCCGGCTGAATATACTGCCCGTATGTACGTCACGTGACGCTGGCTGGAGTGCTGTCTGACCAGTCTGAGGCCTAAAGAAAGATCTTCCTTCCGCCGCCGCGCCTGACCTTCCCGTCATATATTGCTGATGCCATGCCGACCCGGGCCGGCCCCGACCCAGACCCGACCCAGACCCGACCCAGACCCAGCCAGACGAATTGAATGGAACCCGATCGATCGATTCTTATGGAAATGATTACCTGTGTGTGCAATCAAGCGGGAGAGCGGGAGGGCAGCAGCAGCAGGCCGGCCTGGGGAGGTGGGG
>NW_026270439.1:0-492 GCF_000697945.3 Frankliniella occidentalis | reverse complement strand
GCTTAAATCGCGCTTTTAGAAGAACAAAAGGAATCAAAAAGCGCGATTTAAGCGCAAAAAAGGCGATGGTGTTCTACTGGGGGTGCGATATCTAGATTTCAATATCGCGATACGATATCACCCAAATATCGCGATACACCTCGATATATCGAATCACGATAGTATCGAGTGGTATCGAGATATCTATGTTATCGTGCTATCGAGGAATATCGTGGTATCGGGATATCGTGATATCGTGGCATATCGTGATAACCAGGGACAAGCCATTTTTCTCGTAAGCAAGCACATAGTGCACATGCCGCAGTCTATGTGTTGATTTGCCCAAGTCAAAAGTAGTGCATTCTTGCATGGGATGGGCAGCCACGCCCGAGCGATGAGCTGTAATAACTGTTTTATAGTTCGCAAAATCACGATATCCCGATATCGCGATATCGCGATATCCACGATATCTTCCGATACCGCGATATGCACCGATATCGATATTCCTCGATA
>NW_026270438.1:1988-2606 GCF_000697945.3 Frankliniella occidentalis | reverse complement strand
GGAGAGGGGGGGAGAGGGGGCGGGGATCCAATGACAGACGCCGTAGGAAGATTGGCAATCTCACTCGGAAGACGGGGATAACCAGCGGGGAGAGCCGCGCACGGCGCCCGGCCGCGCAGCAGAGGCAGCCGCTGCATCATGTAGGGGCGGGGAAAATGACGAGCAGACTTTCATCTCTCCCGCTGCGTTCACCTTTTAAGGGGAAAATGGTGAGAGGGGGCTGCTGTCTATAAGTGGACGCTGAGAGGGGCATAAGTACGTGTTAAACTGACGCTGGGCCCGCCATCCCATCCCTGGTGGATCCGGTTCAGCTAACGTTTGGAACATGGGCGGTGCGGGCAGCTTTTGTTGGGTGCTTACGAACAACTTCATTAAGTACTAAGCAGGAATCACGAGTAATCGGATAAACAACGTTCCCCGACGCTGACGCTACCCCCTTCCTTTTTCGCTCGCTCTCTCGTTTTCTCGTGTGTTTGTTTCTCTCGCATGGTTCGCGTCGCATTAGTCCCAGTCGGCATGCCGACATGCATGTTTCGGTTTGTTTTGCTTTCGCCCGAAGGATTCCGTACGAGAATTGTCTCTGGATACGTAACGCACACATACGTAATTCCCCCCCTT
>NW_026270438.1:0-458 GCF_000697945.3 Frankliniella occidentalis | reverse complement strand
ACCGGGCAGCCGCGTCGGCATTGGTCAGCTGGATGGGGGAAAGTGGGAGGGGGGGGGGGAGCCGCCCCGACCTCTGGCTGCAGAGGCACACCACACGTGCCCGGATTTGCCGGCCGCGCGAACAAAAAAAGCCAAATCCAGACGTAGGCCCGAAGAGCCGACAAGACTTACCCTCCCCTCCCCCTTCTCCTCCTCCCCCGCTTGAGCCTCTCGTGAGATCTCCTCTGCCGCCCCCTTTTTTCCCCCTTCCCGACCTCAAACACGTGGCGCGTGGCGCGTGGAGGCGGGCGGCGGCGCCCCTCACGGGCGGCGGGTCTACCCGTCTCGCCTTACTACTTGAATATTTCAAAAGGGCGGGCGGGAGAGCTCCACCACCGGTCCATACTGCAACATCCCACGTGTCTCTCTCTCTCTCTCTCGCGCCCCACAGAGAGGAGGAGGAGGGGAGTCACCACCGC
>NW_026270437.1:2655-3134 GCF_000697945.3 Frankliniella occidentalis | reverse complement strand
GTCTTTTACGAAAATCAGCTGCCAAAAATGAGTTTGCCGATGGCGGGCCCAATAAGGCTGAGCAGTAGTGGGATGAAGGGCCCGGCGCCACCGCGCTGCACAATGATTTGTCTTTTCTTCTTCCAGGACTCTCCGCGCCGAACGATCCTCCTTAGCAAGTCTTTATACTTGGCCAACTTTTGCTTTTCCGACGGCGTCAAACGTACATTACCCACAAGAGTGTTGTCACACAACTCACAGAGTGAATAAATCAGAGCTTTGTCTGCGTTTTGTAAAAGCGCTTTCCTTGTACCGGAGTTCACTTTTCCCAACAATTTTAAAATGTCTTTGTGACAACTGTTTTGTCGTTGAGGCATCGCGCCGCGGTGCGATCCGCACTGTCTGAGGGCTGACGGCGAAATGGTGTCATTTGTGAACAAGATCGGTCTTATACTTTCCTCTCGGTACGTGAACAACGGTTCGCAAAAAGAAAAGAGGGT
>NW_026270437.1:0-1165 GCF_000697945.3 Frankliniella occidentalis | reverse complement strand
GGATTTTATCCTTGTATGCCCTTTCGTGTTGATATTTTACATCAAAAGAGTCCAATTCTTCGTCTGATTCATTACTTTCATCGTCCTCCGTCTCAACATCTTCTTCATCATCATCATCATCATCGTCACCATCCGTAAACATCTCAGCATCGCTCTCAACATCATTTTTTTCATCATTCAGATCCGATCTACCACTGTGATATTCGTCGATATTCTCATCGACACTGCTCTCTTCAACCCACTCCAGCCAAGAGACGTCATTTTCGTCATCACTGTCATCGGTATCTTCTTCAGATGTTTCATCTTGATCATTATCTGTTTCCTCGTCTTCATCACTCTGTGTTTCTTCGTCTTGGTCACTATCTGGTTCTTCGTCTTCATCACCCTCTATTGTTTCGTCACCATGTTGCTTTTCAGATTTTTCTAGTATATGGCCCGTACTCGCATCACACACATCTGTTTCATCACCCCAAGGAAGGGGATGACTGTGATGTGTAACCTTGAGGACTTGGACACGCGCGTCCCCATCGTCTAATGTAACGGCTGTGGCTGGACAAGATTTTACCGCACACTTCCAATATCGCTTGCCTCCACTCTGTAAACGATGGTAAAATTCCTGACCGTCGAGCAAGAGTTTCCGCCCGCCACTCCGTAGTTGAATAATGTCCGCCGCCATTTCACTCTGGCGTAAAATACCCTCCCTCAGGAAAAACTGTAGGGTTTTAGGAAAATTCACGGAGATGCTGACTACACTGCATACTGTGCTAGACTGACCTCCCTTGTTTCGTTGTTCCAGGTTTTATTTGAATTTTACGGAGAAAGAGGTTGTTTTAAGTCAGAACTTTGGAATGTGATGTGTACAACATTCATATATCGTCGTACGTCTAGGACTCGCACTGCTTCGCTACACACTTGCGCGTCTAGCAGAAATACACATTTCTGGGTCGTCAAATCTTCTCTGCTTCAGGTTCAACAGCGACGGCACCAGCGCATAGCACAGCACAAGGCAGAAAAACAATAAAACAGCATACAGTAATGATGTCTCCTGCCACCCAGACTTCACTACAAGTAGATGTGTTTTCTATATCTGTTTTGTTTACATCAATAAATCCAAATGTATCACTATTCAGCGAATCCACGTGTGTTGTGTTACATTTTTCAGGGG
>NW_026270436.1:0-5800 GCF_000697945.3 Frankliniella occidentalis | reverse complement strand
TTATTTTTTAAAAACGTGCAATTGCCACGGATTGGGAGCATACTGCATTACCCAACACAAGCAAATAAAAGGCCACAAGATCCCTTCCTCCGGATTCACCCCACTTGTATGAAGTGTCCATTATGTACGTACTCCGCCTGCACCAGGCAGGGCGGTGCGGGCAGTGCAAGCGATAACACCTTATCAGGGTAAAGTACGTTTGGTCCACGTCCAGGAACAGTCGCCCCCTAGACCAGCCTGACGACGCGGGGAGAGCCTCAGGGGGTACGGCAGAAGGGGAAGAGAGTGGCACTGGGGGGAGTGTGTTATATGCGTTTGGCCCTGGGCGACGGATCCACGGCCCTCGACCGTCAAGCAGGGGCGGACTTTTAAAACTAAATGAAACTGTACATTCTGACCCAGCCCGCTGAGTCGCGCCGCCAGCACCGCCACGCGCCGCCGCCCAGGGCCCGCACTCACAACTCGTCGAAGAGCAGCTCGCGCCTGGATGCCGTCACCCCTTGGCCGGCGCAGGGCGCGCAGGGCACGAGCCAGGAGAGCCAGTTTGGGGGCGCCTCCTCGCGCACCAGCTGCCAGCCCGGCTGCCAGCCTCTCCCCCCTCGCACTGCCCGCCCTCCTCCTCAGCCCTCGTCCTCGCGCGCCGCCACGGCCACGCTGGAGCGCCGGGCCCTCCGCGGCGGCGGCGCGGCGGGCGTCGCCTGCGGCGGGGCCATCGGGGGCAGCGACCCCATCACGTAGTCCTCCGGGTCAACGTCCACGTCCACGTCCACGTCAATGTCGACGCCCTCTATGTCCATGTCGCCGTACTCGCTCTTCATGTTGTCGATGACGGCCTGCGCCTCGTCGTGTGTCACGTGGTGCACCTTGGTCATGTGGCGCAGGCGGTGGCTCTTGTACTTGAAGCGGTACTGGCAGACGGGGCAGGGGAACTGCGGCTCCTTGCCGCCGCACTCCAGCTTCATGTGGCGCTGCAGCGTCTTCTTCCAGCAGTACGTCTTGCCGCACTGCCGGCAGCGGTACACGGCGCGCATGCTCTGCGACCCGCCGATCTCGTCCAGCACTGCGACACAGAGGAAGAGGGGGCGTTAGCGCGCGGTTGGAGCGGGTGGGGGCCTAGGGCGCGGCCTAGAGCGGGGCGCCACGACCCGCAGGCACTACTTCATGGGACAGAGGCGCCAACTAAATCAAATCACACCGCGCCGTCACCAACAAGCTACGACTCGCATTGCTAACAATGTACAGGCAAATTACAATCTTAGCTACAGGCAAAACTAGGGAAAGAAACGACAAGGCGACACAGGGGGCAGTAGAAATAGCCTGATTATTTGATAAAAAGTCAAAACAGTTTGTATTTCGGACCGATTTAGTTGTGCTATCAATATTAAACATGAGTAAGACACGGACGGGACTCGCTCCCTCTGACCTCGCCTACATGGAGGACTCAGAGTGCGAGAAGAAGAACTCGGCGTCCAGGCCGAGCTTGTCGGCGTCCTCGGCACCCCGCGGCTGCGACGGCCGGGCGCGCGCCGCCGCCAGCCGCCCGCGGGGCTTCTTGTGCACGCGCAGGATGTGCAGCGCCAGGTTGCGCTGCCGCTTGGAGGTGTACTCGCACAGGTCGCAGCGGTACTGGGCCACGCGGCCACAGTCCTCCCGCAGGTGCGCCACCAGGTTCCACTTCCAGCGGTACACCTTGCCGCACTGCGGGCACGGGTAGCTGCCCGGCAGGCGGCTGTTCTGTTGGAAGGCACCGTGGCCCTGTAGCTGCGCGAGCTGCGCCAGCGACCACTGGCTGGCGGGGCCTGCGCACACAACACAAAACTGCGTTAGAACACGATCACATACTCACTGCTGGTCGCCCCGGTGGTGAGCCCGGCCGGGCTGGGCAGGTGTCGGAGGGCGAGGTGGAACAGAGACTCACACGGCTCACTAGCGTGCACTCTCGTTTATTCAAAAACTATTCTCTCTGTTCGTGAGCAGCAGCTCCGGGGGCACAGCGATCTTGGGCCGGGGCCTGACCATGGAGCTGGCCGCCTCGGGGCCGTGCATGCGCAGGACGTGCGGGGGCAGGTTGCGGGCGCGCTTGGTGGAGTAGGGGCACAAGTGGCACTCGTAACGGACGCTCCGCGCACAGTCCTCGCGCACGTGCGCCAGCATGTGGTGCTTCCACTTGTAGATCTTGCCGCACATTTGGCACTCGTAGGCGCCCGGCAGGCTGCAGCCTGCAACAGAACAGAGTCATCAGAGCAGGGTCGGCGCTTCGCACAGCGCGGTCGGGGTCGACGTCAAGCTGAATGAGGCAGAAAATAAAATAAAAGTAGACTAGTTAAAATACAGAATTTATTACATAACGCATAACACACGTAGTTTAAAAATATATAGATTGAAGGAGGAAACATCACATTAAGCAACAACACTGCCATATCCTCCATAAATTATATGATTAGAGAATAGCACAATACGTGCAAATAAATTGTACCGTTATTCCACAATACTGTAAGACCACTGTGTGTACACAACTTTGGTAGTATTCCACACTCCTGTGTTTTTTAGTGTATAACCTCACAGCATGGTCCAATCTTATTTTTAAAAAATGTTTTGAACTACAGTCAGTCACACAGCCAACACATCCACCTCCCCGCTTGCCTCCCTCAGAACGGGTGCTTTCGCACGATGTGCGTGATGACGGAGCTCTTATGTTTGAACATGGTGTCGCAGTACGGACAGGGCACGCCGGGCTCCTTGCCGCACTCGATCTTCACGTGGCGCTGCAGGCTGCCCTTGGAATTGTAGGCCTTGTCGCACTGAGAGCACCGGAAGGGCCCCAAGCCGCGGGGGGCGCGTGGCGTCAGCAAGGCCATGTCACCTGGAGGACAAGAAGGCAGAGGGTTAGAGTCGGCAGAGAATGCGTCCGCGGCGTCGGCGGGTGGATTGGCGAATTTTAAAAACAAAGAAAACACTCGGGAGGCGCGTGTCTTGTTCAGGTAGGCTTTATTGAAACAAAAGTGGAAATCAGGTCACACACGGCTATTTGTGCGAGGGTGTTTTCAACTAGGCTGATCTGAGGTACACACCACCCGCAGCACTCTAATGACGATCTGCAGGAAATCTTATGAAGTCTTCCAAAATCGTGGGGCGCGTATACTCGTCTATCGCAGCTATCTAAGTATTGCGGCAGTCCAAACACAATCCCGGCAGTCTGGGGCGCGCGCTACAGGGGGGCCGAGGACCCCTCGCCGTATTTGTGGTTAGTGTGAACGCGCTCGATGTGCATCTCCATGTTGCTCTTGTGCTTGAACATCTTGAAGCAGACCGGGCACGACAGCTGCGGCTCTTTGCCGCACTCCACGCGGATGTGCCGGTTGAGGTTGCCCTTGTACGAGTAGCCCTTGCCACAGTTTGGGCACGTGAAGACGGAGCTGGGGGACAGCGACCCAGGGCCAGGGCCAGGGCCGGGGCCCAGCACGGCGGGGCCGAGCAGGCCGGCGGCGGGCAGGACGGGCAGCGGGCCGGGGCCGGGCAGGGGCAGCTGGGAGCTCCACGCCCAGGGCTTCACTGCAAAACAAGAAGCGTGCGTTTAGTGCGGGGAGAACTCTGGTGCGATTTGCGGGGGGCGGCGGGGAAGACGGAGGCAACACACGTACATGCTGGCCGCACTGGTTTACAATCAGCTAGCGTGGTCGGAGGGCCCGCACGCGTGCCTGCACGCGGCGTGACGGTTCACCTGTGTCTCGTGGATCGAGCGGGAGGGACACAAGTGAGCGGGAGAGAGGCGGGGGAGGGGCGGGCGGCGCCTCTACCGGTGCGATAGCGCCATGTGGATCTGCATGTTGCTCCTGCGCACGAACAGCTTGCAGCAGACCGGGCACGACAACTCCCTGCCCGTCCTCTTGCCCCTCCCGTCGCACTCCCGCATGTGCGACTCCAGCCGGCCCATGTAAGAGTAGCCCTTGCCGCAGGTCGGGCACCTGAAGACGGAGCTGTCTGCTGGGCCCTCGGCCGGGCCGGAGTCGAGCAGGTCGGCCCCACAGCGCGGCCGAATGCGCGGGCCGGCAGTGAAGTTGCTGGGCTGCAGGCCGGCAGTGAAGTTGCTGGGCTGCAGGCCGGCAGTGAAGTTGCTGGGCTGCAGGCTGGCAGTGAAGTTGCTGGGCTGCAGGCCGGCAGTGAAGTTGCTGGGCTGCAGGCTGGCAGTGAAGTTGCTGGGCTGCAGGACGGTAGTGAAGTTACTGGGCTGCGGGCCGGCAGCGGAGCCGGGCAGGAACCGCGAGGAGTCCCACGTCCACGGCCAGGGCTTCTCTGCAAAATAAATTAGAGACAGGCGAGCAATCAGTGCGGGCGAGAAGTCATCGGGCGTGTTGTGTTGTGTTGTGTTGTGTGTGTTTCGGCGTGGCTGGGCGCGGGGTGGACAGACGCAACAGGCTGGCTTCACTAGTCATTTATTTCAGCTCGGGTGCTCGGAGTGCTTGCACGCCACATGACGGTTCACGTGCGTCTTGTGTGCCGAGCGGTAGGAACAGAACGGGCAGGAGAAGGCCGGCGGCTTGCCGCACTCGACGCGGAGGTGCCGCGACAGGTTGCGCTTCCAGCGGTACGCCTTGCCGCAGCGTGCGCAGGCGTGCTCCTTGAGCTGCGGCTCCAGGGGATCGCCCAGCAGGCTGACCAGCGAACCTGCGGGACAACAAGAGGAGCGTTAGCGGCGTCAGCACGGGGCGCGACTGTCCGTCTCCGGTGGGCCCTACCCCACAGGCTGCCACGGCATGCACGGAGGAGCTACTACTGGTGCCGGCCGCCTGCCGCGCCGCGCCCTAGCCCCTGCAGTCCCCGGGCTGGGCCAGCCCGCCCACCACGGCTGCGTCACGGGACTGCCTACCCCGCGATGGTCGGGCGCTTCACCCGCGCCGCGCAACGGAAGGAGAGCAACTCACCGGCGCGGCTAGTGGCGGCCCGCAGGCGGGGCCGGGGCTAGAGGCGGGCCTAGCGCCGGTAGACGCCCTGGGCCTTGCTGTGCTTGCGCAGGAAGTGGCGGTGGACGTTCTGGCGGTGCGGGGAGCGGTAGTCGCACTGCGAGCAGCTGATGGCCGGCGCCTTGCCGCACTCGACGGCAATGTGTCGCTTCAGACTCGTCTGCAGCTTGTAGACCTTGCCGCACGTCGGGCACGAGTTGGGGTGTAAGTACCAGCCACCTGGAAAAAGTCACAACGGTTATACCAGCGTCGAAGACATGACAGACAAGGGAGAGAACACAGTTGCGGTGGAACCGGCGGCCAACGACGGCCTCGCAAAAATAATCAAGAGAAGGCGCCAAACGCTCTGGTAACAATTGCATTTATTTTAAAACAAGGGTACAAATTATTGTCGGTGCTGAGCGGCGGTCAGCTCGGGCCGGGCGCGGGCGTGCAGGTCATGTTGTTCATGAGGTCGCCGTGCCTGTTGGTCATGTGCGTGAGCAGGCTGCTGCGGTACTTGGTCCGGTGCGGGCAGAACGGGCAGGGCAGCGAGGGCTCCTTGCCGCACTCGAGCCGCTGGTGCCGCAGCAGCGTCTTCTTGTGCATGTAGCCGCGGCCGCACGCCCCGCACTGGAAGTCCAGCCGGGACCCCGGGTGGGGCGCGGCGGCCGGGACGGAGGCGGCAGCGTCTGCGGTCCGCGGCCACCACAAGCCGGCGCCTGGGAGGGCAAGACAAGCAGTTGAAAGCACAGCAAACATACAGCAAGTCCAGAGGCCTGAAAACTGACTTAAGCAAGATTAGAGCTATTGTATTAGAAATGGAGGGCTTAACACAGGATGATTTTGATTTTCTATTA
>NW_026270435.1:1049-2154 GCF_000697945.3 Frankliniella occidentalis | reverse complement strand
GTAATCCACAAAGTGCTTGTGGTCGAGCAATGACAAGACACACTTCGCTTGCCCCTAATGCAAAGCACGCACGAAGCTCAGCCGCTGGCGAAAGCACGCACAGCGCAGCGCCGCTGGCGAAACCACGCACAGCGCAGAGTCACTGGCGAAACCACGCAAGTGCATTTTTTGGTCATTTTCGGAGACATATACCGTTGGAAAGAGGAAATCATGCTCTTTCAGAATATATAGATATCTCAATTTTTTTGAAAAATGCACTTGCGTGGTTTCGCCAGTGGCTCTGCGCTGTGCGTGGTTTCGCCAGCGGCGCTGCGCTGTGCGTGGTTTCACCAGCGGCGCTCCGCGGTGCGTGCTTTCGCCAGCGGCTGAGCTTCGTGCGTGCTTTTCATTAGGGGCAAGCGACTTAGCTAGATAACGAGAGTATGCACACGTCAGTCGGGTGAGCGAGCCGGGCCTCGTCTTTGGTGGAACAAGAAGTCAAGAAGCGCATCATTCTCACATTTTCCGCCGCCGCCGCCCCGGGGCCTTCCCGCCCCACACCGGCGCCGCGCCCGTCACCGTCACGCCGCCTGAGGGAGCGAGCGAGGACAGTGTGTCTCGGAGGCGCGTGACAAATTATCGGAGCGGCAGCAGCGTGCGTGCGCAGTGACCCCGGCCGTCACGTGACGTGACGCGTCACGCAAGCTGTGCCCGGCTGTGCGCGGCTGCGCCCGCCGGCGGCATGCAGGAGGGGAGCACGACAAGGTGCACGGTACACAGGGACGCATTAGCCGTGCCGCTGATGGATCCGAGTATATGGTATAGGGGTGGCGCGCGCACAGCAGGCGGGAGCAGTCAGTGCAGAGGCGGCCGGGACGACTCCTCACGCACCCCGCAACCAGCAAGATGGAGTCTTGATTCATGTGCGAATGGAGGGCATTTTGCACTTGATTTGAGCGAGAACAACTTACATTTCATTTGTAGTGAGACAGATTCGATTGATTGAAGAACTAAATAAACTTGGAATTGGAACCAAATGCCATTTCGCGCTTGGACCAAGGATCCATCTTTCTGAGTACGCCCCAGCACGTGCAGCGCACGCCCGCTCCGCCCCGCAACTGAACGT
>NW_026270435.1:0-999 GCF_000697945.3 Frankliniella occidentalis | reverse complement strand
AGTGAGCGGGGGGCGCCGTGCAGCCTAGGCAGGCCCGCGGCACACGCCGGCTCCACGGGACTGCCGCCCAGCGCCTGTCCGCATGGCCCGCCTGACCGTACCGTACAGACTGGAGCGTATGGTGCACGTGCACCTGGAGGACTCTACGTGCAGCTAGGCGTACACTGATGCTATTCAGTCAAGTGTTCCACCGGTGTACACTGATATCAGTGATCATCGATGATTGCTGATAATCGGCGTACAATCTACACTGCTGAGTTTTCAGAGTACAGGTACACGTGTGCGCACAAGTGTACACTTTTGCAAAGGGTTTTGTTTTCTTTCTACTCACTACATTTTCATGCGCACTTTCAAACGGGTTAGCACACTAGTAAAACAAGTGTTTAATTTTGCACGTCAATTGACGTTTAAGTTCAAGTGTGCATTTTCTCGACACTTTGTGGTGTCTAACTTTGTTATACGTCAATTGGTGTTCAAAATTTCGACACTTCCGAAACGTGTAGCAGCTGTACACCGTATGGTTCCCTATTGACATCATACAACTGTGTGTGCCCAAGAGAGCAGAATTTAAACGTTTACAAAACGTCTAAAATTTGCACACCACGCAAGTGTGCAACTTGAGTTAAACACCATGTAATGTGCAAAATCACAACTTGCACACGTTGGTGTGCAAATATTGCACACTTGTTTTACCAGTGCAGGGACTTCCAATCGTTGTAACGTCTCAGTTTGATCCCTATTAACACACGTATTGTACATTCAGCGAAGGAAACTGTTCATGTAGATGTACCAAAATAATTTTCAATGAGCTTATAGTCACAGATAATAAAGTGAAGCCTTGGCTTAACGTGAGGTAGACGCGGGCCTGGAGAGGCTAGACGACAAAAAGGAAAAGAGACAAAAGTAAAAATGAATTCCTGAATAATTTCGATATGTGGAACGAGTGGCAAAGGAGAGTAGGGGGGCGCAGGGCGGTGAGCCGTATGTATATAGTGCACA
>NW_026270434.1:1857-3490 GCF_000697945.3 Frankliniella occidentalis | reverse complement strand
GGGGGGGGGGGGCGAGAGAGAGATAGAGAAAGAGATGGACAAAGACACAGAGAGGAGTGCGGCCCAATTGACTGAGCGGGAGTCGAGAAGAAATTATAAGACGGTCAAACCCTTCCCTTCAAGAGTGAGTGAGACAGTGTGGCCGCCTCTCCTGAGCGTTCCAACCTCGGCAACCCCCGGGCCTCCTTCACGCACCGCCACAGGAGGGAGTGAGATAGAGTGAGTGAGACGAGAGATGGGGACGTGCCTGAGAAACCTTTGGATGGCTTCTCTCATCACTTTGTTGGCAGCACGCGACGCCCCCCCCCTCTTTTCTAACCCCTCCTCCTAAGACCGGCGGCGGCGTCCGTCTCTGCTGGTAGCGATCGGCAGCCGTGTTTGGAAACAGAGCGCAGTTGCTCTGGTTTCGTCGACGTGGGAAAAGAAGTAGGGGAGGAGTAGTGGGGGGAGGGGGGGGGTGACTATAAGGATCAAGGAGAGGGAGAGAGAGAATAGACCGGTAGGAGATAACAGAGACGAGTCAAGTCTCCGAGGGGGAGGAGCGAGGGAGGCGGATATAGGGGGGCCTAGAACGGGGACCACCCTCTCTCACCCTCACCCCTCCCTCGGCAGCACTGGTGGCGGCAGCGTCTGAGCTTTCTTTTCAATCCAAAGGAGAGCACACACACACACGGCCGGGAGCGCCCGCCTAAGAGTTTGTGGACGAAGACAGCCCCCCTCCTCCCCTCCCTAACCTGTACCATACAGCACGTGTCACGCGAGTGTAAGTGTGTGTGTTTTCTTCTTGTGCTTCACAACCACACACATCCAACACACACACACGCACGCACGCACACTGACGTTCCTCAAATCAGCAGCAGCAGCAGCACGACGACGACGGGGCGAGCGCGAGCGGTGGTGGCGGTGCGTGGTCGCAGAGGCGGTGCGTGGGAAAAGCCTTACCGCATCGTTATTCGTCACACAGCGACCGCGCCGCACTCGTCCCGTCCCCGTCACGTCACGTACGCATAGGACGTCCCCCCCAAAGCCCGCGGTGCTGCTGTCACACAAGTCTTTTCCCCCTGCGGTGCTCTCCGCCGCAAGAAAGCATCGCCCGGGCAAATCGCGGGCAGGAAACGCCACTCATAAAAGCCACGCGAGAGTATAGTGCGACGTGGTTTTCTGCTCCTCTCCTCTTCCTATGCTCGACTACTTCAGATGCTTCGGTCATTACCAACTTTCGGAGCGAGTGGTGAGGTGAAGGTGATGGTGATGCACGGGGTCGCGACCCCCCGCGCGCCGACCTCAACGACCGTCGCCTCCCACCACACCCCGGGGGGTATGAAGGGAACGCCAATCCGAGGCATGACGACGGTCGTGCGCCCCAGACCACTCTCGGGCTGCCGCTGCTCCCTCAGGGAACGCCCACACATCACACACACACACACACACACACACACACACATGCCAGTTTACAGACGGTCCCCGGGGGAACGAACGGCGCACGGGGACGACGGCGGCGGCGGCGTCGGTGCAGCTAAAACACGACCTCCCCGGCCAGGCCCATAGCATAGGCAGGCCCAGGCAAGGGCGACCCCTACCCTACCGCACTCCCCGGCCCACCCCAACCTACCCCACGCCACTCCCTCCCTCC
>NW_026270434.1:0-1233 GCF_000697945.3 Frankliniella occidentalis | reverse complement strand
CCTCGGGCCGCAGGCGCCTGTGTCCTGTGTGTCATGTTGATGGTGGCCGTGGGTCATGTTGGCAGCGGTGGCAGAACACCGAGGTAGGGTACGTACGTACCCGACCACGGACCGTCACTCACACTGACACTCACATGCACACACACACACACACACACACACACACACACACACGGGCGCGCGCGCACGCGGGCGTGGGGCTCTCCCGAATGCACCTGGGCAAATATTGCACATGACATTGCTCATGGCGCAGCAGTGACGGGCCGCGCCGCCAGCCTGCACCGCATGTGTGTGTGTGTGAGCGTGTGCGTGTGTGTGTGAGCGCATCTGTGAGTGAGTGTGACCATGTGTCTCTACCCACGCGGTGCCGCGCTTCTGTTTGCCGATCTAGCGGAGCGCACTGTGAGAGCCCTGCTGTAGTGTGTGTGTAGGTGTATGTGTATGTGAGAGAGAGAAAGAGAGAGAGATGGTGGGGGGGGGGCAGAGAGAGGCAGATAGAGGAGGATGGGGCACAGAGTAGCAGGAGAAGGAGAGAGCGGCCGCGCTGCACTCCCCAGCACAGCACAGCACGGCCCCGGTGGAGGACGCCAGGACGCCTGTAGCCGGGGGGCAGGTAACCGTAAAGTAATATAAACGGCGTCAGCGTGCTCCCGCCCCACCCTCGGGCAGGTCAACATCGGGAGAGGAGCGAGGCAGGGAGAGGGAGGGAGGGGAAGGGAGTTAGAGTATAAGCGGCAGGGTCAAGCCGAGCGAGGAAGCAGGACCAGGACGATTCGCCTCTGGTCCACCTTCCTCTCTGGTCCCCGCACAGCAGCTAGGGGTGGAACCGACCATAGCAATACTTCATGGCTCTCAGACCAATCGCATGCGCATGCATTTCACAGAGACTCCCGTTCCCGCCGCCGGCCTCTCTCGCTCCTCCTCCTCCTCCTCTTCTTTCTGCTGCTGCTGCTTGCTCCTCGGCGACGCGCTCAGGCGAGCACATCGTCGACATCGTCACACAGGAGGAGAGGCACGGCGAGCAGCGAGGGCAAGCAAGCAATATCGTGTATTTCTTTGGGACAGAACAGACCTGGATGGATTAAGAGAGAGAGAGGTGGGGAGGAAAGAGAGATAGAGAGCGAGAGGAGATGGAACGAAAAAAGAAAGAGCGAGAGAGCGAGAGAGCGAGAGAGCGAGCGAGAGAGAGAGAGAGAGAGAGAGAGAGAGAGAGAGAGAGAGAGAGAGAGAGAG
>NW_026270433.1:2896-4035 GCF_000697945.3 Frankliniella occidentalis | reverse complement strand
GAAGAAGAAGAAGAAGAAGAAGAAGAAGAAGAAGAAGAAGAAGAAGAAGAAGAAGAAGAAGAAGAAGAAGAAGAAGAAGCGTTGCAGACGGCTAGCCGCCCCTTGGTTGTTTACGGCTGGCGCGGTGCGGCTGGCGGGAGGCTCTCGGCCGGTACTTCCCCTCTGGTCTCGGAAGCGCTGCGAGTAGCGCGGCGGCGGCGGCGCCACGGGGCTGGGCGGGGGCCGCCGGAGGCCGCGCCCGGCACGCCAGCGGTGGAGACAAACGGTGGGGGCGCACGCTGCGTCCAGACAGAGAGAGAGAGAGAAAGAGAAAGAAAAACACACTTACGAAACAAAACCCTGGTAATTAGTTTATTTTATCTTTTCTGATGTGGTGAGAATTTGTTGGGAGGTAGATAATGAAAACAGGGAGGGGGGATGGGTTAAAATTAAACATTTTCGTAAAAAGTCATGAACTGAATCATTTGAAAAAAAAATCTTGTGTGTGTATGTGTGTTTCGCCCGAAAACGTTCATCTCTGGTCGCGGAATGTGCCAGCAGGGAGCGCTTGGTGCGGTGATTCACCTGGCGGTAAACAAGGCTCCTAGGAGGCCCTGGCGGGGCTATGGCGGGGCCCTGCTCCTGCTGCGAGTGCTGCCGGGGTCCATGCCGATGCTATCCATGTGTCTGGACCCGCGCCAGCGCCGCCAGCCGGCCGGGCCGGCCGGGCCGCCGCGGGCGAAAACAAATTGACGGGCTAGTTGTTGAGGAGGGGGAGGATGGAGAGAGGCCCGGCGAACGGCGGCGGGTTGTGTTGGGCCGGCTCACGAGTATGAGCGCTGGGGTGTCCTCCACGGCTGCCGAGTTTCGTCCGGTTCAGCCAGCCGTGCTGGCGCCAGTTTCCGGAAGCCCGCCGCCGCCGTCGGGTGAGGAGGAGGGGGGGTGGGGGTGGGGGAGAGCCCCACCACGCCGCGGACCACCACCACCACCACCAGCACCGCTCCAACAGCAACAGCGGCGGCTGGTCTCCCTCCCCCCTAGGTCTGCAGCCCCACGCACAGCACGCCCCCCTCCCCCTCCCCGGATGCATTTAATTAGACCCCGCGAAGGGCAGGGCCGGCGGCGCGCAGGGCGCTCACCTTAACCCCCTGGCCCACCCG
>NW_026270433.1:0-2176 GCF_000697945.3 Frankliniella occidentalis | reverse complement strand
TTTGTCATTATTTTTTAAAACAATTCGTTAAAAATCTTCTTAGACTTTCCAACTACTGTTTGCACACATTTTTTTCCCCGTGTCGACGTTGAGCTAGGTCACGGTGTTGTTCGCTTTGCAGGCGCGTCGCCCACGCTGCGCGACACGGGGCGCGGGCTGCGCGCGGAGCAGTGGGCGCGCTTCTGCGGCCGCCACGTGTGCGCCGAGCTGATCGAGCGGCTAGCGCGGCAGCGGCTGCTGGACCGGGGCACGGCCTACGGCCGCTGGGGCTCGGAGCCCGAGCTGCAGGCCGCGCTGGGCCGCGTGCAGCAGGCGCGCCAGGCGCCGCAGCCGCCGCCCTCGCGCTCCATCAAGTCGCGGGTGCGGCGCGCCTTCCGCTCCGGCACCGCCACCGACCTGCCGATGGCGCCGTCCTCCTCGCCGTCCGCGCCCGCCTCCGGGGCCGCCTTCTCGCTCGTCACGCAGCTGACGGGCGCGGGGCTGTGCGCCTCCACGCCGGCCCTGCCCGTGCCCGCCATGCCCCCCGTCGTCAAGTCCCTCCTCAGGCCGCTCAGCGTGCCCCGCCTCCAGGTGAGAGCATGCGCAGCATGCGCGAGTCTTAGGTTTGGAAGCCCTGGCAAGTTTGCGGAAAGTTTCCGGAAAGTTTCCAGAAAAAAAAAAACAGAAAATTTCTAGTAAAAACGAAAAAAAATAATTCCCAAACCCCTGAAATTTCCGGAAATTTTCCGAAAAGTTTCGGAAATTTCCAGCCCTAAGCGCCGGGAGCGCGCCCTGGCTCACAAAGGTACTGACGAGGTGTTGTTGCAGGTGACGCTTGCCCGCGCTAGCTAGCGCTCCGCGAGAAGGGTGAGCAGCACAAAAAAGTAGCTAGGCCGAGGTGTGCTGTGCCGGTTTAACACCATTAACTGTGTGCGTGTGTGTAGCTGCTGATGTGTGTGCATCTGCACTCCTTCCCGTTTCGTACTAACCCAGTTCAGAAGGTCGCCCCTCCTCCGCCTGACTCACCCAACGACGCCTGGCTAACAAACAACAACAGCAACAGTAAATACTCCACCGCCTCTCACATGACTTCGTCATAAAAGTAAGAACGGGTTCCGCGCGGTTGCAATGGGCCCGCCCGACCCATCGCGTCGAGCCAAGCCGCTGCCCAAAAGGAGGCCGTCGCGATGGTCGCAGCCGGGCCGGAGGTATGGACGCGGACTGAGGGAGGTAGACGTCCGCGCGATGGGCTATGGCCACAGCGGCCTTTGACTCGATGCCAACAGCCGTCCCGTCGTCGTTTCCCGCGTCACTTCACCGAACCTTCACCGCCCGCCGCGCCCCGCCCCGCGTCTGCCCGCGCCGTGTCGTTCCCCCGCAGTGAACCTCAGCTGTACGCGCCGCTGGTGGCCTGTTGCAGAGCAGGCGTCCCCCAGCTGGAGCGCAGGTGCGGCAGGCCTACCCTCTGGCCGAGGCCCGCGCCCAGCCTCTGGCGAGGCCTCTGGCTCAGCTGGCCGAGGCCAGTAAGGCTTAAAAAGCCCAACCTGCAACCCACGCGCCGCGCCACGACGGTACAACCTGCATGCCACTTTCCTCTCTCTCTCTCTTTTCTATTTTTTCTGGTCTATCTCTACTTGTTTTTTTCCTGACTCTCTCTTCCACCTCGTTTACACCCACACTCTTATTACTGCATTTCTTTCGTTTGGACCGTGTTGTTCCGAAACATTGCGCAGGAGACGCTGGTAACGCATTCCGGCGAGCACGCACGCAGCGCCCCCGCGGGGGCCGACATGCACGTCTCACACTTGTGCTGATTGACTCCTCGGCAGGGAGGCGGTCTTCTCACCCACTAACACACTCACACTACTACTGATCCACGGGGCAGTGAGCTCGGCACCCGCTAGTCCAGATCTGGATCATCCTCCCATCCCGCAGGGCGAAGGCCGTCAGATCTGGACTCGCGCCCGGGTGGTGCTCTGCGCGCCGCGACTGAGCCGGCGTGTGCGTGCACGTTGTGTTGCAGGTGACGCTGGTCGGCGAGGTGCCCCCGCCCCCGCTGCCTCCGCGGGACGCGGCCCCACCTCGCGGGCCGCCGCCCCCGCCGCCCCCGGTCCGCCCCGCCGTGCGCGCCAAATAGCAGTCGGAGACGGCGGCCCGCTGGACGTCCGGGCGTCGCGACCAGAGGGAGCCCCAGCGG
>NW_026270432.1:924-1634 GCF_000697945.3 Frankliniella occidentalis | reverse complement strand
ACAGACACGAGGTCGTTTGCATAAGCCCGCTGGATAGCTTTTTCAAAGCAGAAGGGCGGGCTAAAGAATAATAGGTTGGTCTTGGAAATGAAACGAATAGACCATTCCGGTAAAGCGAAAAAAAGAACAGACGAGACGAAAGAAGCAAAGGCGAGTATGAGAAGTATACGGTGGTGCGTCGGTTCCACGGTCGTATCAAACGATTAAACGTGACCTGTCTGATGTCAAAATTCGTCTGAGAGTTAATGACAATAGTTCTCTCTCTCAGGCGACGCAGAATATCTAGTTTACGATTGATTACGTCCAAGCGTTCCCAAGTCGCACCGTACATTTCTCATAGAACGCTTTGCTTCTTCCGTCTCTTCTTTCTTTTCAGTTTACCGGAATGGTCTAATATACAAGGTAGATGTACGCCAGACCACGTCTCGCGTAACAGGCTTCGCGATAGCTCACGAAACACTGTTAAGGTGCGACGCGCCTGGCATACATCTACCTTGGCCTGCGGCGCTGACACCCGAGTCGGGGAGTTGGGAAATGAACACAAAGATACGGGCCTACAGCCCGTCACGGCCTGTTACCGCGACCAAGCTTACATTATTGGCTAAGCGATTAGCGAAGCCTATCACTCCGTCTGGTCGGAAAAATCTTTTACTTTCTGTCTGTGTATCTGTCCGCACTGTAACTCGAAAACGAATTGAGCGAGCGACCTG
>NW_026270432.1:0-390 GCF_000697945.3 Frankliniella occidentalis | reverse complement strand
ATTTTCCCACTACCCGACTCGGGTGTCAGCGCCGAAAATTTTGTCCGTTTTGCTCTAGCTCAAACCGTTGAGGCGCTAGAGGGTATTTTAGACGAAAATAAGCGAAAAATGTACAATCCTGTATGCTCAGTGTGCTCAGTCGAGGTGACGGGCAGTTGACAGGCCGTAGACCCGTATCTTTGTGTACATTTTCCCACTACTCGACTCGGGTGTCAGCGCCGCAGGCCAAGGTAGATGTATGCCAGGCGCGTCGCAGCGTAACAGTGTTTCGTGAGATATCACGAAGCCTGTAACGCGAGACGTGGTCTGGCGTACATCTACCTTGTTGTACATTTTTCACTTACTTCCGTCAAAAATACTCTCTAGCGTCTTAACGGTGTGAGCTAGAGC
>NW_026270431.1:6920-8772 GCF_000697945.3 Frankliniella occidentalis | reverse complement strand
AAAAAATATCGCCAAATGCTTTTCTAGAAAATTAAAATCCCATGGTGCCGGCCGGGCCAGTTCAGCTCGCGCCTCAAACTTTGCAATCTCTTTCTCTCGGGAAACTAGCACTGCCGCTGCTGCTGCTGCGCTGCGCTGCCGCCGCCGTCACGAGGACAGTTAGACTGTTTGGCCTCTCACTTTGTCTCGCTCCGGTGATTGCCGTCGTGCTGCCGCTGCGCCCGCACTGGGTCACGTGATGGCAAACAACGCCCCGGCGAGAGTTAGAGACGGAACAGACGGCGCGGAGGAGAGGGAGATGGAGGTCCCGGCCGCTTAGGAGGACGACGGACGGACTTGGCGACAGGGGCGGCGACGGCTCAAATCGCGGAACGGGGGATATAGTCGCGGATGCATAGAATATAATGCCATTTCCGAGACCGCGTCACAACGCAAACTCGCACTTAGTAACGTCATTCACAGTCCGCACAATGTTTCAAAAAACAAAGGGGAAAAAACAGGCATCAAATCTAGAAGAGTCAAAAAAGAAAGGGGACAGGTTCCTATGAGGAACGGGAGGATAGGTTGGAGCAGCACAGGGTGTCGACGGTCTCGTCGTCTTTACCCTCCTCTTACTCAACGTCCTGTGCGCCCGCCCAAAATCCCTCCCCCGTCCATGTCTCTCTTTTCTTTCCACCCCAAATCCTCAGTCTGCTCCTTCCCCCTGGAGAGCTCACCCAGACGGAAACCGCAGAACACACACACTCGTCCGCAGATCGACGCGAACGACATATCGAACCAGTCCACCAACTCGCAACCCCCCGCAACGCAAGACATATTTCTCGCCACCCAAACTCGCAATTAAACACATGAAATAATAACACGTCCCCACCATCATAATTCACACGTCAACGATCCATGTGCGTATTTCTAGACTTAGGAACAACGTGGGTGTATCTCGCTCAAAATCAAACACGCCTTTGGCAGAAATGATTCACTTTTCCTACAGTGAAGCCTGCCGGGATCACGAGGCGCGAACCGGCGCGTGAGCGAGAGAGCGATATCGCTCAAGTCCCCGCCCGCCCGCGGGGCAGACCGGGACCCGGGACGTCCGACCGCAGATTTCGTCGGTATCGCTACACACAAAAAACACACGCAGCACGCAGTACAGCCCCCCCCCCCCCACACACACACACGCACACTCGCGCAGCCTTAGCCGCGGCTTTAGCTCCGGGCGAGACACCCGACACTCACCACACGCTCTCTCACAAGGGGGTTCCAAGTACACCGGCAAAAAAAACAAGAAAGATGCGGAGGATGTAAGGAAGGACGCGGACGCACCAAGGACGTCGTCCGCCGTAAGCCGGGAGCTAAGCGGCTCGGGAAAAAAAAATAATCGCGAAGGGTACGTGGTCTCTTAAAGGTGAAGGTAGGCGAGATGTCGAATAAAAGCATAAAAGGCAGAAAGGGGGGAAAGGGGTGGCCAATGAAAGTGTGTTGTCGGGAAAGGGGAGAGGGTGGAAGGAATAAAGGGTAGAAGGAGAGGAAGGGGTGGGATGAGGTATGAGAGGCAGGGGTAGGAGGACGTCCCCCTCCCCTCCTCCTGGTTACGCAATGCAGCGCGCGGCCTCAGCTGAAGGTCACTCGGGCGCGAGACGAGGTGGACGAGGCCGGTGGCGATGGGGTGGGGTCCTTTTTAGGGGGTTTGCTCCGCAATAAAAGGCGTTTTCCAGAACAGGTTTCTTTTTCCAGCAACACGTTTCAACATTTTAAAAAAAAATTCTACAAGTTCTTTTTCTTGGTAAATAAATTATACTTTCGCCCAGTAAAATTACGTCACTTTAGGCGTTGGCCCGGGCCAGATCAGGGTTAG
>NW_026270431.1:0-1993 GCF_000697945.3 Frankliniella occidentalis | reverse complement strand
CCCCGCCAGCAGCAGGCCCTTTCAGTGCGTCCCCCCCGCCGGCGGCCACCCCCGCAACCGTACGGGGGATGCTGCGGCTGATCTCTCCCGGGGTCCAAACGTGGGGCGTTGACCCGCCATATGGGGCGGAAAATGGGCGCCAATAGAAGAGGGGGAGATTGCGGACGGAGAAGGGAGTATAGAGGGCGGACCGGGCGAGTATTTGAACCCGCGTATACCGCCGCGTGCGTAAAGAGAGGCCGTCCGTCGCGGCGCTCTTGACAGGCGCGGGCAGGGCGGAGGCCAACTCTGCCACTGCCGACCTGCCCCAGCTCATTTTCTTTTCCCTCCGACCGACACCCGCGGCCACGCCCCTCGCTCCATTGTTTCCGCAGCAGAGGGAGCAGCACGGCACACAGCCCCGGCCCGGGCGCCGCCAAAATTTGAAACAAAGCCCTCCGCCTCAGTGCCTCCTCTCCATCCTCAGCTGCTGCTGCTGCTGTTCATTTCGCCCGCTCCATCTCTCGTGGGAGCGTCCCGACCCGTCCCGGCGGCCCCGCCCGCGAGAGCAGTCGGTCGCCTCCTCCTCCCCCTCCTTCCTCGCTGTCACGGAGCACGACGCCCCGGAGCGCGGCGCGCGGGCGGGCGGACGGGGACGGGCGCTGCGCGAAAAATGCTGTCATTTCCGCGCACCTCTTCCTCCCACCCGCGGCGGGCGGGCGGGACGAGGCAAGTGCATTCGCGCGTTCCGTTCCCCGCGCCGAACCTTGCACGGTCCTCCGCGCCGCCGCACCGCCTCTCCCTCCTCCTCCTAGCTGACAGAATAAACAGAATTAATCCGACAGAGTATCAGCCGCCCCCCCTCCACCACCACCATCATCTCTCTTAACACCGCCACCGGCTCGCCTTTCGCTCCGCAGCGGAAGGTACGGAGCAAGAATAGGAAACATTCCTCGGTATCGCCCCTCCCTGCCGCCGCCGCCGAACGTTTTCATACCGGCCGCCAAACTTTCAAACTTTCCCGCCGCCCATTCGGCCCGCCCGCCCCCGCCCCCAATACCCCTTTATTTCACCTGCGCCATTATAATTC
This sequence comes from Frankliniella occidentalis, assembly GCF_000697945.3. Lineage (NCBI taxonomy): Eukaryota > Metazoa > Arthropoda > Insecta > Thysanoptera > Thripidae > Frankliniella > Frankliniella occidentalis. The sequence goes on along the minus strand of NW_026270431.1, from coordinate 924 downwards.
ACCGAGCGTCTTGTCTTACCGCCGCCCCGCTCCCGCCGCTCCAGCCAGAGTGCAAACTCTATAGAAACATCCGCGGTTTCGGCTTCTCCTCCTCCTCCTCCAGGAGCTATGTCGGGCCCATCACTCTGGGAGGAAAAGGGTGACTAAACGTCACAACCACAAACTTTCCGTGAGAGTTTGTAGACGAACGCCTCATCATCATAAACTGAGGAGTGTTTACGAGAGGGTGGCCCTGCGGTGCGCGTGGGGACCAGTGGACCGGCCACGGACGGCCCCTACGGCCCCTCCCCCTGGAGGAGCGTTTCGTGACCGGACAATGGGACGCGCGGCCGGCCCGGGCCTAAAGCCCAACGGCGTCGGCGGGGGCGGCCGGAGCTCGAACAGGACGGACGGCAACCTGGAGATGGAGAAGAACCGACGAGGGGCCTAATATCGATCGGCCCTGCCTCGTGCAGCCAGCGCCGCCGGTAGTGCGACGTGCTGAGCGCGGTGACCCGGTGGACCCGCAGCCGCCGGGCGGCAGACGCGACCAGACGTCGTCGTCCGTTACCCCGCTGCCCCGGATATTCGCAGACAGACAGGCATCGCGGCCGCGTCAAACGTTATTCGCACTACTGTATAAGTCGGCCGCCGAGGCCACGCGGAGCAGCGGGGCGGCGCGGGGGGCCGCACGACGGCGGAAACGAGCCGGAAAAAGAGGCGGAAAGATAAAGGAAACGGTTCGGCTCGACCGACAGAGAGCGGGGCCGCGGCGGGGAGGGGAAAGAGATGCATGAAGCATTGCTAACAGAGGAGCGATCGAATTCTCCACGTCCGCAGAAAATGAAGAGGGAGAGAGAGACTGCGGGAAAGGGCGCGGGAGGGGGCCGCGAAGAGGGCGGGTTATGGAGAAGACCTACCGCATGCACCCCCTCCTCCTCCTCC
>NW_026270430.1:13149-14680 GCF_000697945.3 Frankliniella occidentalis | reverse complement strand
CGCTCTGATAGCGACTTGAGTACACATTTTGTTCGCCCAGTTGGCCCGGGTTGCCCGTGGCCATCGGGTTTTTTCCTTCCTAGGAAACCCCGGCCGGCGCTCGCGCTAATCCCTTGACCAGCGCGCTTGCAAGCAGGGCAGGGGCGGCCCCGGGGTACCTGATGTCACGTCTGCACTGCACACTCTGCCAGTGTGGCCAGACTTGGCGATTTCTCGCCAAAGTGGCGATTTTTGGTTCGGTTTGGCGACAAGAAAGTCGCCATTTGTGAGTGGCGACTTTTTTGGCGATTTCAGAAAAATTTGGCGATTTTTGCTTTTTCTTGGCGACTTTTGCCGAATTTGGCTGGAAATGGGCAACAGCTTTGGCGATTCGACTGTCGACCGTGGCGAACTTGCCGCCTGCCGCTCGGCTGGGGCATCCCCAGAGCAGGGCTGCCCCAGGTTACTCCAGGTCAGCAGAGGGGGGCTGACCCGGCCAGGGGGCCGGAGGCCGGATTCTGGGAATTTACAGTACCCTCGCAATGCACAGTGTGGCAAGTGTTGATTGTTTGTGGGGGGAGGGGCGGGGGGGGGGCAACATGGGTACCCAGGTACTCAGGCAGACGTGCGGCGCGGCGGCGCGGGACAGAGGGATGGCTAAACTATGGCTAAACGATGCTAAACGAGAATGAAAACACATACTAAAACATTAAGAAAATTCATTAAACAAAAGGAAACACTCAAATTTGTAAATTTCTAAAAGAATTTGGCGATTTTTAAACTTTTTTGGCGATTTTTAAACTTTTTGGCGATTTTTGTGCATGTTTGGCGATTTTGTATTCGAGCGCCACACTCCTAGGCTGTGATTGGCGATTTTTTTGGCGATTCTAGCGCCATGGTGGCGACTTCTGGCGACTTAGGGCTCGTGGCGACTTTTGGCGACTCGAGCGCCGCCTGGTGGCGACTCGGCTCGCTCGGCATCTGGCCACACTGCACTCTGCGGCTAGAGCCCACGATCTCGTCAGTCTCAGAGTGGAAGTCGCAGAGGAAGGATGTGTCCAAGCCTCCCGTGCATGCCGTCGGCGACCTTCTGCTGCAAAGAAGTCCAACTATTTGATATGCGACTTGAACTTAACAGTGTTTTAAGCGTTGCACTTAACTAAATTCATTGGCCTCATCTGGAACATTACTCGCTAGTGTGCATAACCGACAAATAGACTCGTAGGTGATATTTATCAGCGAGCAAATGTTCCACACGCTAAAAGCTTATTAACATTTTTGTTCATAGCTTACTGAGTTCTGTGTACGTGCTCCGCTTACGCATTTTTTTAATACGCCAGTATGAACAAAATTGTTCATACCAGAACTCAGTAAGCTATGAATTAAAATGTTCATAAGCTTTTAGTGTGCAGATGAGGCGAATGAATTCAGTTAGGTGAAACGCTTACACTTTTAAGTTCAATTCGCATGTCAAATATATGGGCTTCTTTGCCGCGGATGTCTGTGTGTTGCACTGATCAATAAAGCGTTCAACTTGCGTGCACATGCAAGT
>NW_026270430.1:0-549 GCF_000697945.3 Frankliniella occidentalis | reverse complement strand
TATTTTCCCTAATCAATAAGTCAAAATTTTACGGAAAATCTTACGGTTTATCCGTAACTTAAGATTACGGTTTCTCCGTATGGTTTCCGTAGAAAATACGGAAAAATTACGGTTCATTCCGTGAAAAAAATTTCTTGACAATTCCGTTCCAAATTCCGTGGAAATTTCTAACCGTGAAGAACAATGCAGCGAGCAGGCATGAAATGCCTCCATGGCGTCCAAAAGCAGATTGTACGAGTAAGAGGGCGCTATGACGCGACGCAAACTTCTGAATGGCACAATCGCTTTCCGACGCGAGCTTTCGTATGCTCACTCGCGGGGCAAATGGGTCCCGTTCGCTCGGGTTCGTTCAGCAAGGTTCGGTACATAGCAATCCACTTCCTCAGATCTTTAGCTCTATCTGTCTCGCACACCGACTGCGCACAGCTGGCGCCCAGAGTAGGAGTAGGACCCGTTCGGGCACGAATTCCGACCTCTGCTTGAAGCACGTACACCCATGATGCTGGATAATAATATTTACTAGGTAGATGTACGCCAGACCACGTCTCG
>NW_026270429.1:5920-6209 GCF_000697945.3 Frankliniella occidentalis | reverse complement strand
GAATCATCATCTTACTGGTGGACAATATTTTTCCGTCCATCAAAATAGATACAAATTTGTCACTTGCCCGAATCAAATTTGCATCTTGTTTAGATTGTGCACTGAAACACATCATTCTATGCACAAGAAAAGTCCTTTCAGATTTAGTGTGAGAATCCCTCGCCTCGGTAAAACGAAAGGCTCCTCGGCGCGGGGTATGGAAATCTCCCTGCTCTCGGTGCGTTCCGTCGCCGCGCCCGCCCGCACAGATGCCCTCCCCATGCGCGCGGTAGGAAAAGTTGCCTTTGGG
>NW_026270429.1:0-956 GCF_000697945.3 Frankliniella occidentalis | reverse complement strand
AACCTAACGAAACCTAACCTAACGAAACTATACGCAACGACATCTAACCTAACGAAACCTAACCAAATGTGACCTTCCCTAATACAACGTAACGCAACCTAAACCTGCCTAATCTCTGACCCCGCCCAGCTAACAAACCTCGCGCAGTTGCATACCTCGCGCAGCTGCACTCCTCGCGTAGTTGCAGACCAAGCGCAGTTGCAAATGGCACAAAACGGACCTCGCGCAGCTGCAGGCCTCACGCAGCTGAAAATCTCGCGCAGTTACAAACGCTTCGCATTGACATCGCGCAGCTGCAGACCTCGCGCAGTTGCTGGCGACGCGCACGTGCAGAACACGCGCGGTTAAAAACATCGCGCAGTTTTAAGTAGGGTCAAGTGACCTCGCGCAGCTGCAAACCGCGCGCAGTTGCAATCCTCGCGCAATAACCGCTCCCCAACTTGCTATCAATAGTAGTTTAAAAATCCATTCAGGAAATCAACCACGGAGTTCCATGCCTTAAAATTCAAATTAATCTTCATGTGAATTTGCTGTGGGAGAAAGGTGTACCAGTGTACCTGAAACACACAAATAATCCTGGAACAGTATTTGTTGAACACTTAAATCCTTGCATTGTGCTGTAATTACCTTGCCCAAGGTGTCTCCTACACGACTGAGAAGACGTGACACCTTTGATTTTTGAAAACTACCACGTTTCGTATTAACCTCTTGAAGGTTGAGAATACTTAACTTTTGAAACAGAAATGCTCCGCGTATCTAATCCAGCGTTGATCTTCTTCTGCCTGCGTTGATCATCCAATTCCTTGGTTTAGAACTTTCTTTCTCGGCTAGTGCTGTTCTGCTAGCCGTGCTCGGACTGTTCTAGCGGCGTTCCTCTTGTATTCTCATACTTTGCTGCGCGCGCCACTCATGCGCAATGGGTTACCCACACTCCTAAATTATTCCCCTCTTTCCGT
>NW_026270428.1:5173-6929 GCF_000697945.3 Frankliniella occidentalis | reverse complement strand
AAAAATAGATGTTACCTTTGGCTGATATCTGTTTGCTAGACAAACCATTCTTATTTGCAATAGTTTTAGAGGGTGAGTTATTCTTGTCAATGGACTTTTCCAGACTGATATTTTGTTTCTGAACTGCAATTAAAATTTATTACTTTAGTAAAACCATACAAACAAGAATGTGCAATGCAATTAGAAATGTAATGCTCTCTTCATGACAGGCTAATAAAATCATTATTGTGTCACAAGTAACACAATATTTAAAAAAAAATAGATGTTACCTTTGGCTGATATCTGTTTGCTAGACAAACTATTCGTATTTCCAATAGTTTTAGAGGGTGAGTTATCCTTATCAATGGACTTTCCCAGATTGATATTTTGTTTCTGAACTGCAATTAAAATTTATCACTTTAAAAAAAACCATACAAACAAGAATGTGCAATGCATTTAGAAATTCAATGCTCTCTTCATGACAGGCTTACCATTATTTGTCTTAGAATGGGTACCATGGAGAGATAACAATTTGTTGGGAGTACCAGTGTCATTTACAGTTAGAGAAGGAGTAGCTTCAGAACCACAAGAAACCTTTCTGGCATGTGCCTTGTCAGCAGGGCTCCCCACAGACTGGCCTAGAACATTAAAAAACAGAAAAATGGATTGCCATTTCAAAAAAAAAAAATGAAAATAAAAGGGACTGATAAAATTACCGGAAATAAAATTGTTATGACCTCTATCACTTGTACTGATATTTTCAGCTGCATGCACAGTCCAAGATGAAATCAATTTTCTGGGTGTAACGTCAACAGGCTTCGGAGAACATCTGGAAATCTCAGTGTTCTCTAGAGGGCGAGACGGTGATTTAACTGGAAAGATAAACATTTAATTAGTGTTACAGAAAAACACTTGGTGCAAAAGTATACAAGGCATTCTAATTTCAGAATCTAACATAAGATTATCACACATTAGAACTGTTTTAACAACTTTCTATTTTAATTGTATTTAGTGAAGCCACTCTGATTACCAGGAATAGATTTGATGGTCCAGGATGGTAGCTTGCTGGGACTTGTACTTTTGAAATGCTTAGATGGACTCAATCGAGGAGTGCTGGACAGTCTTTTTCTGGAGGGAGTATCGACTAAGCTCACGCTCACCCCATTATTAGCAGCGCATTCTTTTAGAACAGGACTTGTTACCGTAAAACCTGAAGGTTGATCTGTAAAAAAATTACAACAGTCAAAATTATTCTCATATTTAGAGTCAAGAAAATGTATCCTAACTAATAGATATAAAATAGATTCTTCAGTGACAGTAAAGAAGTCTTCAACCAAAGCATTTAAAGAACGGTAATGTGTCTAGCATTCAACTGATAAGATCAATTGGTTTCGACCTCCAATCATAGATTTCACAATTAGTCTTTTAAAAGATACACATATAAAGAAAGACTTCTGATTTAAAAAAAAAAAGAGGGCATGCCAACACTTAAGATAAGTTTGAAGGGTGCTCCCAATATAGCAAGCCAGTTATAACCAGTACTCAGCAGTGAGGGAGCTTACTGACAACAAATTTCTAATCATTCTAATTTAATAGTAAGGAAACTCCTACGAACCGGTAACAGTTTGGATGGTCCAAGAGGGAGTCTTATTGGTGGGTGTAGCACTTTTACTATGCTTGGATGGACTCAATTGAGAGGTGCTTGCCATTCCAACCCTAGAGGGACTAGCCAACACTTTGTTGCCATTGCCAGCTATGCGTGTGCGTTCCTCTCCTG
>NW_026270428.1:0-1188 GCF_000697945.3 Frankliniella occidentalis | reverse complement strand
ATATCTGAGAGCAGCGGAAGTTGGCTGAGAAATGTGCTACACTCACACCTCAGTCTGTTCTCAGATCCAGACAGCGAAGAGGGCCTACCGCACATTTACTGCACTCACGTTACATTGAGGCTGCTGCTCTACGCCAGATTATTTCAGTATTTGCGATATCTGAGAGCAGCGGAAGTTGGCTGAGAAATGTGCTACACTCACGCCTCAGTCTGTTCTCAGATCCAGACAGCGAAGAGTGCCTATCGCACCTTTACTGCACTCACCCTGCTTTGAGGGTGCTGCTCTACGAGATTACTTGAGAATGGTGATATCTGAGAGCAGCCGAGGATTGTAGATCATTACCGGAACTCAGATAAGAACGGTTTCACTCAGCTTGGTGTGTGGAGCAAACTCAACGGCAGAGCAGCGCCAATTACCTCGGTAATGCGATTTTAGTCCGATGGTCATCGGATTGTTCCTTAAATAGTCCTGGGCCGGTTATGCAGCAGGGACAAACCCGAAAGCTGTCCGTCGGCTGACGACCGAAAGACACTGTCAGAAATCATACAATCAATACACAATGTAACTATATCGGTAAATTCCCAGTTGTTGTAAGACAACTAAGAGAGCGAACCAGACGCCCGAAGATACCAATGATAACTTTAAAACACGGACCTGCAGCACCTGTGGTTTGAGGTACCACATACTGTTATTAAAATACATCAACTTTACAGAGTGTTCTGTACCCTTTGCACACCCTATCGTCAATTCTTTATTACAATGAAGTGGACATGACTGCGCACGCGAGGCTTTGTGCCGTGCGCAGACGCATCTTACCGCCGGCTGCATAGGCAACCCACCACCCCGCACAGCGCCGCGCTGGTAGGCAACCCAGTCAACATCGAGCCAGGCGGCGGAGGGGCTGATAGCGGCTGATGCCTGCAAATGCACACCTCGGCCTTCTCGGTTGTAACTTTTTTGAAAGTGATTCCTCGAAAACGAGACCAACAAACAACACAAAACAATGTGAGTGCTATACAATCAAACAAGGGCACATCAACAATTATTTCCACTCGTAAATGCTGCAACTGGCGCAGAGTTAGGCAGGTCGGGGACGTGACGTTGATTGCAGCGGCGGCGCCAAACACGTCCAGGTTGAGCGCCAGCACGAGCAGCAGGGCGGGGACGTCCACCTGCAGCACGAGCAGC
>NW_026270427.1:6114-6538 GCF_000697945.3 Frankliniella occidentalis | reverse complement strand
CGCCTGCCTGCCCAGCAGGTCACAAAGGCCAAAGTTCCGCGCTAGTTCTCGCGAGTCAAGTTCGCATGTGCTGCTGCTGCAAGTTAATGAAGGAATTCGCAGGTCAGCTCCGGTAAAGAATGCCTGAGTGTCTACCCTGTAAAAGGAAAGACTCCACCGCATCATTAGAGACGCCGACTGAAGACAATTGACCCAAGTAGGTAGTACGCCAACCTCGAATTCGAAGAGTAATGTTTTCCCCCATTTCACTAAGAACAGATGAAACCGATTCAAAACGTCACTGAGGAGAAAGCGAAACTAAGTGCTAGGTGCCGCTGGCTGGGCTGTGGTCCAGTCCGGTCTGACAGGCAGCAAGGCATAGAGATGGCAAATTAATGTATGCAAGGACAAGCTGGTCTCTAGGGCTGGACTGGACGCTCTCTAC
>NW_026270427.1:0-813 GCF_000697945.3 Frankliniella occidentalis | reverse complement strand
ACAAATCACCTCCTGAAAGAATTCGCTTACAATTTTGAACACAGGCGCCACGCGCAACTGGGCCAACGTTTCCCATAGTGTCGCGTCGACAAGCGAGCGCTCACATTTCAGCAACCGACTGGGCTATCAGCGAGGCGGGGGGTGCGGTGCGAGGGGCGAGGGGTGCAAATTGAGCCCGCCGTTCTTGGCTGAGCAAATCAGACGGGCCTGCTCGCATGTGATGGGAGTGAAATACTGCTGTGTGGTGTGTGTCCTCCCCCCCACACCCCCAACCCCTCTCTGCACTCTGCAGGCCGATTGTTTAGAAGTGTTGCTCGTCACGCGTACAGCGGGAGAGGGAAGAGAGGGAGAGGGAGAGGGAGAGGAAGAGGAAGGGAGGGAGGGAGAGAGAGAGTCAGACAGACAGAGAGAGGAGGTACATTGTCCTGGGTAGAACAAACCCATATCGCACGAGGCGAGACAGGAAATTCCACCCCGCGCGAGCGCAAACCGTTTAAAAAATTAAAAGCCCGGAAATAAGCGTAAACATACACCCCACACCTAGCCACACACACACCACCATATTCCCACACACTGCCCCCTGCCCCACTGCTTATAATCTCTTTCTTCCGCCTCTCCTCTCTTTATCTTTTGCCGTCCCTCATTTCTATCCCCACCCCTCTCCTCTTTTTTTTCTCTCTTTCCCTCTCTCTGCTTCTTTCTATTTCTCCCTGGATCCCTCTGGCTTCTCCCTTATACTCTTTCGCTGCAGAAATGACGAAGACAACACACGGGCAGGCACTGCACAGACCCCGCGCCGCCCTGCGCACTGCA
>NW_026270426.1:6023-8311 GCF_000697945.3 Frankliniella occidentalis | reverse complement strand
CTGAAACATCATGAACACCCTTCGTTCCGTACCCGAAAATTTTGTTCTGTTCCGCTAAAATCTCGTTCTGTTCCGAAATCACCAACTCCATCGTAAACCCGCCATTACGTAGCACTCGCTACCGTCGCCAGAACAAACAAATCCTACGAAAAAACGTTAGAACAAGTGCAGAGAGAACAACTTCGCAGAACCAAACAGTTCTAGTGGGATATCTTCACTTCACAACATAGGCTACCGTTACAAGCAGACATCAGAACTTATCCTGGTGGCCTGGATTAGAAAAACGTAGAAAAAGTGCAAAGTAAACAACAGAACATTTCTGTCATGTAGCTTTTTGGGGGAAAGGCTAAGACTTCTTCACCAAAAGTTGATTATCTTTAAAAGTATTTCGATTGATCTAAAAATATTTCAAATTACGACAGCAAAAATCCTCGATTTTTGACGACAAAGAAGTGTTAGTTGCTCGTTCTCAGCTGCTCCGTATGGCAAGTGTGACGAAACTGCAAGTCGCCGTGAACGACACTGCTCCACGAATGCCTAACATGTACACTGTGCAAACTCACTCAGGAGCAGCGCGTCCGCGACGCCACCGCATCCTGTCCTGTTTGCTGTCAAACTCGGCGACAGCAGAGGCGCGCGGCAGAACAAACGTCTTGTCTGCTGATACCACTCCGAGCCGGCGCCCGAGTTGTGGTGTCAGAGACAACAGCATCACCAGCACAACTTTCTGTGTCAATGGGCGGCTCGCCTCACCCTGGCGCAAGTTTGTTATTCATGGTGACGATCAGACGGGCAGGGCGAGGGGGTGGGGGGTCGGGATGACGAGGAGCATGATACCGCCGCACCTTCCTCCCCCAGGTCGGCGTGATGCTGCGAGACAACGCGCGCCCCGAGGGCTCCCGCGTGGGGCTGTCGAATGCTCAGGGGCAATATCTCAAAGTGGATGTCAAACCTTTGACAACGCGTCGCCATCCTGTGCGCGTGACCCCGCGTGACCCGTCCGTTCCACCCCGCTCCACCCCGACCCATCCCGCCACCCGGCGCCCGCGACACGTTGGGACGACGGCGCCGTCAGACAAGTCGCGAGGCGAACTCTGAGAGGAATGACTCCAATCAAAGAGAGTCGGTGTTTTTCTCTGGTCGCGCCATTCCCCAATGACAGTCTTAAACGAATTGTGAAAACTTGGAGAGAGCAACTTAGCGTCTCTCGCAGGTCCCATAGAGAAGACGTAGCCAGCAAGGAGTCGAAGCCGGCAGATCAATTGGTACCTGCAAACCTGCTGTCCACAGCGCGGTGGTCCCTTGGGACCTCCTCCTGTGGCCTGCTGATTGTGAGCTGGCATCGCAGGCATCGCAGCCACTTACCTGCAAAATGGAAAGGAAAGGAAAGGAAAGGAAAGGAGGATTCAAATTAATTTTGCGGTAAACACGAGCAGCTGGGCGGCGCGGGCCTGACACCCTCCAGCGGGACGCGCCCGCCGCGCCGCACCGCCCTCTTGGAATCCTATTAAACGATTTCTCCCGCTGATGACTGCAGCCATTTTCACAGCAGATATTCGCTCAGCCGGCGCTCGAGGGTGGGGAGAATTAATTCAGTTCCGTTGAACAGTCCCCGATAATTGAAGTTTGGGAAAGACGTTATGCAGTCGTGGAAAGTGGCGGCCGCGGCGACGGGGGGAAATGAGAGAGAGAGTAGGAGGGGAGCAGGAGGGGAGCAGGAGGGGAGCAGAAGGGGGTGAGATAGGAGAGGGCGCGTGGAAGGGACGGTTTCGCGCAAGTTACCCCGTAGAATAAATAGCAGAGTTTGTACCAGTCCGACACGGACACCTGGCTCTCGCCGGACCGCTTCTGTCGCTGACGGCGCCGCGGGCCGCAAGACCAGTGTACATCAAGGAGTTCCTCTCTTGCAGCGACAGCGTGGCCACTGCCCCGACCCCCGCTTCCCTCCTTTTCTATTTTCCTGCAATTGTGTTGAGAGCGGCCATCAGCCCCAACGGGGGCCTTACGGTGCAGCGCGTCGCCTCGCCGCAGACAAATCCCGCCTTCCCCCTTCACTTCTCCAAAGGATTATCGGACGTTTTCCTCTCGCTGTCCTGTCTCGCTCCCTCTCCTCTCTTGCCCTTATTTTTCTTCTCTTCTTTTTTTTCCTTTTCGGCTTTCAAACATGGAGCGGTCCAAGAAGTACAGCAGGCCACACCATCCTCCACCCCCGTGCGCAGCGCAACCTCTGCCTTAACACCTTTCATTTCCGCTGGCTCTCGCGTGGCGGGGCGGGGCGGGGCGGGGCG
>NW_026270426.1:0-3676 GCF_000697945.3 Frankliniella occidentalis | reverse complement strand
TTGTTCCTTATGGGCGTGTTTATGTTGCCGTTTTGACGGAACGGAACGAAATCTTAGGCCGGAACAGAACGACTGGTTCCCATTTTGATGGGAAGGAGCGGGAACAGAACGAGGTTTTCCGGAACGGAACGAAGGGTCAGCCAATGAGGAGGCGTCCCTGCGATACGGAACTCACTTTCGTTCGGTTCCGTCCCTGAAACATCATGAACACCCTTCGTTCCGTACCCGAAAATTTTGTTCTGTTCCGCTAAAATCTCGTTCTGTTCCGAAATCACCAACTCCATCGTAAACCCGCCATAACGTGTTTATATTTGTGATTCTCGTCTTGGTCTTATTTTTAGTTTTTCAGAGTAACTTATAGGAATTTTTATCTAAATGCAAATGAATTTCTTAGGTCAGTAGATCATGTTCTTCAGCCTTGTCAATTCTTATTTTTGAGCTATTCGAATGCTCCATCGAACAGCTGTTATTTTGGCCCTGTAGGGCGTAGGTATCATCCTAACCCTACCTGTTTCTAATTCTGCGAGGAAAAACTTTCTGATCTGGTGCAAAGTAAATGTTGACATTATGATTGGTAATCATACCGTATCTTTTGTCGAGAAGCTGAAGCACTAAATTATAGTAAGGTAAAAACATTTGCATCTCTACATTATATTCTAATTGTTTGTGCTGCAAGTATAGTGTTCTTTTTGTTCAGGTATCTACTTTATTTAGACCGTTTTTGAATATTTACTTTGCAGCTGTTTGACTTGAAAATGTCAGTACCTAAGAAAACATGGGGAGAATTGAAAGTTGCTGTTGGGGATCTGCGCCATCAACTGTCTGGCTTGTATGCCATGGTACCAAGCAATATAACCTTTCGATCTCTTCCAAATGGAAGAACAAGAATATATTTCTTGCCAAATCATATGAATGGAAGTGAAGTTCCTCTTTTATTTACTGATGTCAGTGCATCAGATAGTACAAGGTAGAACTTTAACACTGATTGTTTAATTCTGGTCTAATGTGTTGCAGTACTCTGACAGGTTTAAATTTCAGTTCTAGTTCTTCCCGTCGTCTTCAGCTTAATCAATTACTTGAATCAAATTTTCCGTCCACAACATCTGGTCTCAAACAGCCGTCTAGAGAGGAATTATTAATGTGGGAAAGGAAAAGACAATCACCATCATGGGGAATCACTAGCTATGAATTGCATTCAACAACAGGCAAACTTATTTTTCCTGCAGCTAGTAACCTCTTTCAATGTTTGGATACTGGATTTTCGGTGAGTTTTTTTTGGTTTTGTTTTTCAGCTTTAATTTAATAAGTAACAAGAGGGGTGTAGTATTTGTATATTTTTTTTATTTTGGCTTTCTTGATGTGAACTTCAATCCATAATGACAAGGTGTTTAGTTAAGTTTGACGTTAATTGTTTCTTGCAGAATGGAAGATTATTTCCAACCGAGATCAGAATAAATCTTATAGGAGCTAAGCTTAATCCACAAATATGTCCCTCAAATTCTGATCTTGTTGCTTTCATAAATAATCAAGATATTTATGTGGCTCATACAGTGACAGGTAAATATTTCTATATCCTTTTTTGTTCATTAGTTCTTATTCCCAGTGTAACGCCTTAGTTTTGATGTAAGGACAAAAAACAAAACAAAAAAGACTATCAATTGTAAATTTATGCAGGAGACACTCAGCGGTTAACTTTTGCTCACAAGAACACCGGAAGCATCGTGGATGATCCACTGTCTGCTGGAATTCCCTCTTATGTAATACAAGAAGAATTTTGTCGGTACCAAGGATTTTGGTGGCAACCTACCACTAATGGTACTATTTACATTCACTTTTTACCGCTGCCTCACAGTTTATTTATTCATCACTGAAATCCTCCTCTTTCTTTTTTTTAATCTTTTAAAGATGATGTGTATCGCATTGCCTATGAAGAAGTCGATGAGAGTGAAGTTAAAATATATGGTTTCCCTACTTATTTGCACAATAATGGAGATATTGAAGAATTCAGGTTTGCATGCTGATTGCAGATATATCCTAGTTCTAGTCCTTAGTTTTGCCAACATCAGTTGATTTTCATACTTACTTTCCAGGTTTCCAAGAGCCGGAACCCCTAATGCCAAATCAACTTTGAAGCTCCTTGAATTCAAAGTTTCTAGCACTTGTCAAATTATTGATGTTAGAGAATTAGAAATGATAACTCCATTAAGTATCCTCTTTCCTTGGATGGAGTATCTCGTTAGAGTTGGGTGGACACCTGAGTCTGATTTGTAAGAAATCAATGTCTTCACTATCTTCACAAATTGAGTTACTTTAGCTTGTACTACTTATCCTAATGCTTTGTTGTTGTTTTTTGTTTGTGTTTTTAAATATAGCATTTGGGTGCAGCTTCTAGATCGAAAACAACAACATCTTGAACTAGTTCTGATATCTGCTCAGTACTTTGTTGAAGTGTCATCACCAGCTGTATCCCCAGCTTCTTTTACACTATCTCCACAATCACCCTCTTACCTGTCAAATTCAAACTCCCCACCTATTAACCATTTAAATTATGTCAAGAAGAAGCCATTGGTTCATACATTATGTAGTCAAGAATCAGACCTTTGGATAAATGTGAATAATCTGTTGCACTTTTTCCCCAAAACAAAGCCAAATGAAGTTAAATTTATTTGTGTAAATGAAGATACAGGCTTTAGGCACCTGTATTTATACACAGTCCCACTATTAGGAGTGGCAAATGGAATTGAAGAAGCTTTTGAGGCAACTACAGGTAATCTTTTCTGTACCAGTATACTGTATTTAATTAAATGGTATAAATTTCCTTCACTTATTATTAATTATTTTCATCAGGTCAAGTTCCATCAAATGGCAGCCAAATCCCTCTAACTAGTGGTGATTGGGAAGTTCTTGGCCAACAACTGTGGGTGGATTCCGAAAATGATCTTGTGTTTTTCCTTGGCTTAAGGGAAAACCCTCTTGAGAAACATTTGTATGTTGTTTCCTTGAGACAACCTGGTGAAATACGGCTCTTGACTCAGCCTGGCTATTCATATAATGTTGATTTCAGTGAGGTAATTTTTATTTCCTAACTTTTGTTGTTATTTTTTGAATGCTTGCGAAGCATTTAACATTTTGAGCCTGATATGACCACTTACTGGTACATTGGTTAAATTCTTAGCTTTTCTTTTCTTCTCAAGAATCAATTAATTATTGGTCTAATATTTTTCAGGATTGTAAACTGGTTGTTATGTCATACAGTAATATTCAAAAATTACCAGTTTGTGAAGTTTTGAGATTAACCATACATGACAATAATACAGTTGATGGTATTCATCTAGCCCCTGTTGGTTATCTCATGGAACCGAGAAGTAAGTACTTTTACAATGAATCTTTGTCTCCATTTATTCATAGAGTGCATCTTCTATAGTGTGACACAGCTAGGAGCGAGCTTTTCTTATTGGAGCTCTTTTTAATTACCCATGTGTCTGCTGGGTCCCACCTATCCCTTTGCGTGAACGATTAGCAGCAAGTAGTTGCGCTACTTCTGCAGCAACATCTCGCTCAGAAAAGCTTGCTCCTAGTTGTGGTTTACCACAATAGTTTCTGTGGAAGCCCCCCCCCCCCTCCTCCCTTCCCCTTGTAAATCTTATTACATGTAGGAGGTGTAATATGTAATTTT
>NW_026270425.1:5004-7460 GCF_000697945.3 Frankliniella occidentalis | reverse complement strand
GGGGGAGGGGGAGGAGAGAGGGGGGTGATGGCGGGCGCCAGTGAGAGAGAGAGAGAGAGAGGTGTATGTGTGTGTGTGTTGGGGAGGAGAGAGGGGGGTGATGGCGGGCGCCAGTGCCGCCGGCGCCACTCGGGGCGCCCCGCCCCGCCCGGCCGCGTTGCTGCTGCACTTCGCGGTACACTGTAGACATTCTTCTGCCGCGCGGAGCGGCGGAGCAGAGCGGCCGAAGCATAAGCAGCACATAGTTGGCGTCTTGTATTTTTCTGCTGGCCGCTCGCTGCTGCTCGACGGCTGTTTGTGGGAGCCGCGCTCGCCGCACCAGGCGAATTAGGTGGAATTTCATACCCTTTGGCCTACGATCCACTACCGACTGCTCGGCACTCGCTCACCCACACACACTCGCACACGCACTCACGCACACGCACTCACGCACCGGTCGTTTTTTTCCCTCCTCCTTCCCCCCGTTTCTTTTCTCGAATTTCTCAGCAGTTGGCGTGGGGCGCTGCGGGCCCGCCATGAGAAGCACTGCGAAGCACTGCACTACTAAGTACTACACGAATCGGAGTCATGGCGCCGAGCCGCACCGCCCCTTCTGGGAACTTATCGGATCAGCTGTGTGAAGGAGCGCGTGGCCGCAACAACCAGATCATCTAACAATTTGAATTAATATTTTTTCTCTTCCCTTGACCGCATTTTTCGTTCCTCTTAACTGGAGTGGCAGTCTAACTGTTGCCGCAAATTTTACAACGACAAAAATAAATTGATTTATTGAATTTGACGGTCGTGGAAACAGTCATAGACCAATTTAACCACCAATTGTTTGATTGATATCGGGTGAAATACTATTTGGTGTTGTGGATCTGCTCGTATTTCCGACGTAGGTGATGAGATGCACGCGAACCTGCCGTCCCGCGGTGTGGTGCAGCCAACAAAGGGTGAAACAACTGCCACATTACAGCGGCAACAGCGGCATTAAAACCACTCGACTGTTGCCGCAAAGCAAGAGTAAGAAAGAGTCGAGTCGGGTCACATGGACGTGCAGTGCGACACGCCGCCCGGACCGTGTGCGGCGCGGGGCCGCCGCCGCCGGGCCCATTGGCTGCTGATGAATGCATTGGCCGGACACGCCTTCCCCTTTCCCTCCGCGACGACGCTGCGCCCAACTCAGCGGAAAATATCAGCACTCAACGGGAATTAAGGAGCCGTAGCCTACTTTTATCCCCGCCCTCTCCTCCCCCGTTTTCATTTATTTATTCGATTGCAATTACACGTTGGCTGTGTGGCGGCGGCGCCGACCGGATATACAACACAACGTGATATTTCCATGATATCTTCCCAAGCGGCGGCGGCGGCGGCCGGACGGGCCAGGGCTCAGTCAAGTATGAAGTGCGTGCGAGAGCAGTGAGCATTGTAACCCACTCCTCCCCCGCCCAGCCCCGCCGCGCCCCGCCGCGCACTGCCCCGGATAGAATGAGCAGACGCGTCTTTTGCCAACTCATCGCCCCCGTGTGCACGACATGATGCCGTCACTTTAGGCCCCGCGCAGAGTGTCTTCCCGTGTCCTGCGCGGGGGACGCGCTCACCCGTACGGATATAGGGCCGGTCACGGACAGGTACTTCCCTGCGAGTGAAGTTCCCTGTCTGTGCCGTCGTACTGCCCGCAGTCGGTCCCGTGCACACGACATGCCCTCTAAATAACGAGGGATATTCTCTGTTGCAAGATGGAATTATTTAACCTAATAAGGGAAAACTTCTGCCCTCAAAGCGCTCTCAAATTTAAGCATCTCGACATTTTTCAAATCTCTTAGTTCAGCAAAAAATAGAAGGTTTTTGGCCTGCAACGTTTTCTTAGAAAAAGGCGTGGATTCAATCATAGTGTAAAACCCACAACGTGTAATATTTTTACAAACCTAACGTACGACTAATCACCAACTCGCTCTTCGAGACGGAGGACTCGTTGACGACGGGGTAGCCATCTACCTTGGTCAGGGGCTTACAGGCTGCTTGCTCAGAAGCGTCGTCCTTCCTGTAATTCCCTTTTGACGCTGCTTGCCTGCTTGCCACTGCACATCTATAACCCCCTCTCTCTTCCCCCTTCTCTCCGACGCAGACGACTAGTCCAAACACACACTCTGTCTCTCTCTCTCTCTTGCATCCACGCGGCTCGCGGCCGCTACCCGTCCAAGATGGCTGCCCCTTCCCCCTCCACCAACACTCGCCCGTCCGTCCGCGCCTACTCCGTCCAGGGAATGAACGGTTGGTTCCACCTCTGTGATCCCGTCCGTCCCTGCACATGACAACGCACTACACGTCCTGCTGTAACACAGCGAGTGGGAAGCGCAAGCCCGCGCGGGCTAACCTGCTGGTGGGGTAAAGTTATGTAGCCGAGGGTTAGCCCGCCAGCGCGGAGCACCAGCGGGGCAACAGGTGGCGGCGCGGGGAGGGGAGGGGTGGGG
>NW_026270425.1:0-1343 GCF_000697945.3 Frankliniella occidentalis | reverse complement strand
GTGACCGAGAATATAAGCTATTGATCAAATACTATAATAATCGTGATTATATGTGATAAATATATAATTATTTGCAAGTGTAATGTGACGCAAGTGAAGTGCTGTGCAGGTGTAGTATTGTGCAACTGAAATCAGTTAGTGAAATATTCTTGTGCAGAAAAGTGTTGGGCAATTAACTTGGCTGTTTAGTGCCAAAACGTATTCCAGAATGAATGAAAACTACTTGCATCACGGGCCGAGCGTGATGATCGACTACGCTGACCTTGACGCCTGGAGGGAGGTGCAACGCGTCGGGCGAGCACGGAGGGGTTTCCATGACCCTCCGCACCCGCACTACCACAATGCTCCTCCGCCGGAGGTGCGCTACACAGAAGCAGAGCACCGAGAGTGCGCCAACCCTCGGTGCCCGGCTCATGGGTACCACGTACGGCGCCTCGTGGATCCGAGGCACTACAAGACGAACCAGTCCCACATCGGCTCCAAATTGTAAGCCTGCCGGTTCCCTGTATCGTGCTGGTCAGGGGACTATCTACACAATGTGCCGCGAGCACATTGCCTTCTTCGCCTTCACCTGATGGCGGGGCGAGCACGGGCGTAGCGGCTGACGCTGCTCCACCCTGCGCTCCTCCGCCGCTGCTTGCCGCGGACCGCCCTGCTGGGCCACGTCCTGCTGGGGGACCGCCCTGCTGGACCATGTCCTGCTGGGGGACCGCCCTGCTGACCGCGTCCTGCTGGACGCTGACTGCAGTTCGCTGACCGCGCCCTGCTGCCGGTCGCTGACCACACCCTGCTGATCGCCGGCCGTACCTGCTGGTCGCTGACCGCGCCCTGCTGGTCGCCGGCCGTGCCTGCTGGTTGCTGACCATCCCCGCTGCTGGTCACTGACCACGCCCTGCTGGTCGCTGACCGCGCCCCGCTGGTCGCTGACCACACCCTGCTACCGCTGACCATGCCCTGCTGGTCGCTGACCACGCCCTGCTGACCACTCTCGCTGCCGGTCGCTGGACGCGCCCTGCTGGTGCTGCACCCGTACCAGACCCACTGGCAGTCTTCCGTCCTGGCCGACATCACCCGAGCCCGGGACGCCGCCGCCCTGGCCCTAGCCAGATTCTCCTGCCGTTTCGGCGCCGCTGCCGCGGGTGGCGCTGGTGTCCGGGGAGACCCTGGCGCAAAGTCTTCAGCCGCGCCCTACCTCACCGGCGCTCCGCCCAGGTGTGGGTCCACTGCCGAAGACGCCGGCGCCGATCAGTCCCGCTCCGGCCCCAGGACTCCACCTCGAGACCCTGGAGGCCTTCTTCTCAGCACCAGGGCAACGGCTCCACGCGCTCCCCTGGCTCAACAGA
>NW_026270424.1:5382-5929 GCF_000697945.3 Frankliniella occidentalis | reverse complement strand
AAATCTTTGATGTGTCCTTCGATGACATATTTAGACCGACACTTTCCCAAAGTAGAATGAAAATCGGGAATTTACACTTGGCGGGGTTCCCTTGTGAGAGTGGAGGGCTGGAAAGGCCCCGTCGTATTCCTTCCTCCTGCTGTAACAATAACATCTGGGTGTTGAGAAGATCGATGACTTGCAACAAATGAGGGCTCTCACGGCACTGTGCCACGAACATCCCTGCGGACACGAGGTCGATCCGGACCAGGTCCGGCCCATAGTTGTCCGTCTTCACTCTGTCGAGGCGGAGCAACACATTCTTGATTTGCAGAGCGGAAAGCTGGTATGCGCTTGCGTCAATCAGCAGTAAACTACAGTGAGTAAATTCAGTGAGTAAACCTCAGTCAGTAAACACTAGTGAGAAAATTTCAGTAGGTAAACTCAGTGAATAAACTTCAGTAAGTAAACTACAATGAGTAAATTTAGTGAGTAAACATTAGTGAGTAAACTTCAGTGAGTAAACCTCAGTCAGTAAACATTAGTGAGTAAACCTCAGTGAGTAAAC
>NW_026270424.1:0-369 GCF_000697945.3 Frankliniella occidentalis | reverse complement strand
TGAGGAACTCGCAGCAAACGGCCCTGAGTGAGGCGTGACCACCCGTGACCACGTAGTGTTGGAAAATACGCTGGGGAACAGTTTTCAGCGGGGTGTAACCACACGTGACCACAGGAGGACGGGGAACTCTCAGGGAACAGCCCTAGGTAAGGCGTGACCACCCGTGACCACGGGCGGTCGGGGAATAAGCACGGAGAACCGGTTTTATCCTGGCGTGACCACCCGTGACCACAGGGAGCCGGAAAACTTCCTAGGAACGGCCATAAGTGTGGCGTGACCACCCGTGACCACCCGTGACCACGGGCGGTCGGGGAATAAGCGGGAGAACCGGTTTTAGCTGGGCGTGACCACCCGTGACCACAGAGAGCC
>NW_026270423.1:6007-6665 GCF_000697945.3 Frankliniella occidentalis | reverse complement strand
CATCCAACCCTGCAGCTCCGTTACACCCCCCCCCCTCTCTCTCTCTCTGCCCCCTCTTCAATTTAACTTGCTCTCTTTTCCTTCTTATTACGCCCACGCCCCACCCAACTCTACAAAAAACTCATTTGTCGCCCTTTTCCGAGAGACGTGACATTGTAATAAAATTAGAATATGGCCTCTAGGCGGCACCACTCGTTTCAAAGTTGACGACAGTTGTTGTAACTGTCGAGTGTGCGGGCGCTTCTTTTACTGACGGTTAGCGCGTTGCAGAATCGTTATACAGTACATAAGTCTAATTTTCCTCAGTAAACCTGTGCGTTGTTCACGTCAGCGTACTTGTCGAGCTTAGGCTGCGTGAGTCTAATTCGAGGCAACGGTGTCTCGTGCCCATGCTGCTTGCAGAAAGCGCCTAGCCGGTGCCGCGCCGTGTGCTCTGCTTTGATCTAATTATTATTTTGCGGCTGCTCCGCGCCTTTTTTTTGGGTTATTGCGGCGCTCTGTGAGATGAGTATCATCACATGAGAGCACCCGCGCGTACAACCGTACACTGCACGGCCCGCGCCCCTGCTCGTGTGTGTGTGTGTGTGTGTGTGTGTGTGTGGGTGGGTGGGTGTGTGTGTGTGGAAACGTAATCTGACTGATGGGAAAGTTATGACAC
>NW_026270423.1:0-557 GCF_000697945.3 Frankliniella occidentalis | reverse complement strand
TAGCCGTGGGAAATTATTAGATCCGCTGATAGGCGCAACATTATCGAGAACACGCCACCCATCCAACCCTGCAGCTCCGTTACACCCCCCCCCCTTTCCCCAACCCTTCTCTTTCTTTCTCTCGTATTTTTGCTCTTTCTTGCTGGAGGCGGGAGAATGAGCAGAAACCTGACACTCAGCATGTCTCCCAAAAACTACAACCTTTAACTGGGGCTCCAGGAATGTGTAAAAATGCTCTCTAATCGAGTCCTGTATACTTTCATTCCCTACTTGATGTTCTGGAAGAAATAGGCTGTACAACAATTTAAGAGTTTGCGGAACCGGACAAAGTTTATGTGTCTACGCCACGGTTTCGGCCTCGGTACGCCTGGAAAAACTACGCAAAACATTTAGAAACAATCCGATACAAAACAAGACAACTTATAAGACCCCATGAGACACAGTCTGACATAATTTTGAAAAATGCATTGTTCCGGAGGTGCTCTGGAAACCCAAGTGTGTACATGTATGCGTTATTTACTGAATACCTACATGTATGCAGCAAATACTGCGTACAT
>NW_026270422.1:5486-6747 GCF_000697945.3 Frankliniella occidentalis | reverse complement strand
GTACTATTCAAAGTATTCCTTTAAATTTGTCACTTAAAAATTTCCTGGAGTTACCTGATGCATATGAATCAATTCAAAATGAGATTTCCTCTTTACGTGTTGATGCAAACCATGTAACTATAAAAAACTTTATGCAGTGCCCTTTATGGAAACAGAAGCGTGCTCGATTTTCAGTAAATGACATTGTTTTTCCTCTTCATATATTTTGTGATGGTGTAGAATGTAATAATCCGTTGGGTTCGCACAATAGAGTCCTGGATGCTGTTTATGCATCTCTGCCATGCTTACCATCTGAATGTCAATCATTAATTGAAAATGTTTTCTTGGTCTATCTCTATGAATATAGTTTGCGTAAGGATTTTACTGATAAGGAGATTTTTGCACATCTGATATCCATGCTAAAGTCACTTGAAGATGATGGAATATTAGTTCAAACTAATGATGGTGAAAAGCGCATTTACTTTGTTACTTGTCTTTTGCTTGCTGATAACAAAGCTATGAATTCTCTTGGTGGTTTTGTTGAAGGATTCACTGCAAATTATTTTTGTAGATTTTGCAAAGCTTTTATCGATGACACTCGTACTCAGGCAATAGAAATGCCTAATCTGTTAAGAGACGAAATTTCATATGCTGAGGATGTTGCAGCTTGTGCCCCTATATTAACAGGGGTAAAGTCTGATTGCTTTTTAAATGCTCTACCTTCGTTCCACATCACAAGTAATTATTCAGTTGATATTTTTCATGACTTGGCCGAAGGGTGCTGTCATTATGTCGTGGTACATGTGCTGAAACACTGCATCCCCAAATTTTTTACTCTAGAGACTTTAAATGATCGCATCAGTTCTTTCTATTTTGGTTTATGTGAATCTAATAACATTCCTCTAATCAATGACAATCGGTTGAATGAAGGATGCACTAAATTAAGAATGTCAGGTTCAGAGACTATGATGTTTGTAAAATACTTGGGTCTACTAGTTGGTGACTTGATCCCAGAAAATGATGATTATTGGTTGTTATTCTTAAAACTACGTCAAGTAATTGATATCTGTTTTAGCAAGTGTATCACTGCCTCCACTTCTACTTCTTTAAGAATTTTAGTTGAAGAGTTCAACAGTATGTATGTTTCTGTCACCAAGGACACGTTGAAAGCCAAAATGCACAATTTGGTCCATTATAGTCGAGTTCTCGAAATGAGTGGCCCCCTTTCTCTTTTGTCATGTGCAAAATTTGAAAGCAAACATAGGTCTTTAACGGTGCCAGC
>NW_026270422.1:0-506 GCF_000697945.3 Frankliniella occidentalis | reverse complement strand
AGGTATCAATGCTTACTCCAGCAACGAGAATGGATTCGGCCCACTTAACTTTGCGTCCCACTAACTAAATCAGTTGCGTTTCCCGAAAAACAATTTCATGATTAATGAAACCACATGATTTGCTTGTGGGAACTAAAACATATCGATGTGTCAACTAGACCCCGGGTTCATTACCGTGACCACATATTTTCAGTAACACCAGCGATTATCTTTGCCAGTACCTATTTCAACTCAACTATTCGCTCCCACAACTAAACATTTTTCTCCGTGTACTCCGAAATATATCCGAAAAGGAGAGAAATCAGCAAGATTCTGGAACTGTCCGAAGCGCGCAACCGGGCGGCTTTCGGGCCAGTCCGAGATACGGGCAGTCCGAAATAAGTCCGAATGTCAGGGTGAGCGATCCCCCCCACTTCGTTAGTTATGATTCTCAGAATCTTAAAACTTTAATTACCTCGAAGGTAGACATATTTGTAGCAAAACTATATGGTAAACCTAAACTGCCA
>NW_026270421.1:5624-5969 GCF_000697945.3 Frankliniella occidentalis | reverse complement strand
GTATCAAAGAAAAGGGGGTAGGTCAAAAAAGTCACAAAAAAATATTTTTTTATGAGCTCCTAAGGGGTAACTTGTCAAAGTAGAGCCCTATGGGCGAAAATTTCGTCCGTTTTGCTCTATCTCTCATCGTTTAGGCGCTAGAGGGAGTTTCTATCACTAAAGTGGCCCAAAAATAAACAAATTAATTTTAGAAAATATTAGATGGTCTCCTAAGAGGTAACTTTCAAAAAGAGAGCCCTTCGAGCAAAAATTCGTCCGTTTGGCTCTATCTCTAACCGTTTAGGCGCTAGAGGGTCTTGTTTGACGAAAATAAGTTAAAAATTGCTGTAGTGAACAATAAAATGT
>NW_026270421.1:0-944 GCF_000697945.3 Frankliniella occidentalis | reverse complement strand
ATAGGCCTACTACACGGCAAATTTCATCAGCTTTCCGAATCTCTTCTTGATTTTTACCGGAGATGTATACTTTTTTCGCATAAGCTTCCCCCAAAACACGCTGTTTTCGCTGGTATCGCGCCTCGGCCGGGACTCGACCATTGCGTTTCCAGGCCCTGGTTTAGTAACGTCCACATTCGGGCCTTAAATGTTTTTGAATGTAAATATGTTGAGAACAATTTTTTGACATTTCAATGTTGCCAGCATCAGGGTGCGTGCTCTCTGGGCTTACCGGGCGGACACCCTCCCGAAGTTAGCAATGGCCGAGTTTGTTTCAGTTCCAGTCTCGGCTTTAGTTCTATCGACTCGACCAAAAATGTCAGAAAGTCAAACCGAGTGTTTTAGTGTAAGTTTTAGAGTTGCGGAACTTAGCCTGCGAGGTTTCGCGAGTGTCCGATGAGAAGGAACGAAAGTGATATTTGGAATGGTTTACGTGTTTACTTACGTTAGTTGGAGGGGGCGGGGGTAATGGTTTGGGAGAAATGTGCAAAGGTAACTAGTGTTTCGGGTTCATCTTGACAAAAGAAAATGCCTTATCAATCACGCTTCCCTGGCCTTCTATGTATAAATTACTGTGTTTTTTAAAACGTTACCTCTGAGAATTTTAGCACACTGACAAACTCTCAGCCACTACGGGCTGCTGCACGTAATCCTACGTTGAGCTAGAATGCTCATCTTCGAACTCGATCTGTCTTGTTATGATACAAAACGAACCTGAAATTCCCAGATCGCTATCTCAATTGCTTCTCGAGTTATCGTGCGGACAGACAGACAAACACACAAACAGAATGAAACTTTTTCGGTCAGTGGTGTAACGGGCTTCGCTAATCGCTCATCCAACTATTGTCTTGCAAGCCCAACCTATCTGCTGAACCTAAGAGCCAGCATTCGCAAAATCATGCTGA
>NW_026270420.1:1888-7126 GCF_000697945.3 Frankliniella occidentalis | reverse complement strand
AAGGCCCTCAGGGCTAAGAAATAGACAAAATAGACAGTCCCCTCCATCAATATGGGAGACGGTGAGACGATTCTCTCTACCCTAGTAGAGACAGTCTTGGGGAGTGTATACTCGCCCTGGCAAAGTTAGCGGGGAAGACACCCCTGGTCGCGCGGAGGCAGCCCGCCAGCCAGCCGCGGCTGTGCGGCTGCAGCTCCGTGACGATGTCCCCCGGGACCACTGTCAGCTCGTCGTACAGCGCGGCCTTGTACGCCGAGAACACCCTGGCGTAGCCTGCCGGTCAGAGTTGTTGACGACGGCGGACTATTAGACGACGAGGTCGCAAAATGGAACGACCGTCGTCGTGCAGTTGCAAAAAAATTGTTGCACCGACCGAGCACCGTCGGGAAGGTGTCGTTGGCCGGGCTCGGCGCCGTCACCTTGTGGCCCTTGCGTGGGCATCCGCAGTCGGTGCTGCGGACCCGCTTCTGCCCGGGCTTCTGTAGGGGGCAGGGCAGCAAGTCACCAGTTACCACCACTGCAGGACCAGCACGGCCAGGACAGCGCCGCTACATGAGGGGCAGCACCCACGCACCCGCCAGCCGAACGCATCTGCAACAGAGATTAGAAACGTGTCCTCGTCCATTCAGGACCGGAAGCCCCAAAACGTTCGGGGTACCTCTCCGATGAGTCATTCGCGAGTTCGCACGGGGTCCATACCAGGTGGCTGACTCGCACCACGCCTTTTCGTAGTTTTGCTGTACCGAGCATATGCATGCGTGCGGTTGGGTTGCCTTTAGGGATCATCCAGAAAGTACGTCCGTCATTCGCTGTTAAGAACCCTCCAAATTAAGGCAATGCAAGCTCTCATGGCGCCTGATGGGTAGGCACAATCTTGCATGCCGTGCATGCGTGTATTGCAGGGTGGCCTACCCCGAGTTCTACAGGCGCCGAGCTTCTGTAGTTTGCAGGATGATTTTGAGAGAAACAGACGTACTTTCTGGACGATTCCTAATGGTACGGGGCCCCATACGGAGCCGTGGGCAGCGGCTAGGCAAGACCGCCCGCACGCCTGCATGCCGGCACAGTATGAGTGCGCAGCGTGAGTCAGCCACCTGGTATGGGGCGTTATTTTGGGGCTCGATGTGTGACGCGTGTTAAAAAGGGCCAGTGACTAAAAAAAAAGGGAATTTCGTGGTGACTCGGTGTTGAAGGCGATTATACACAGCACACAGTGATTTCAAAAATTAAAACACGCCCTTTATCCCCACATCGCTTGTTGTATGCAGTTTTGCATCACGCAACAACTCATACAGAGGGGGAAAGAGGAGAGGGAGAGAGTCTGTTGGGCGGCGGCTACGTCCAAGCCCCCTCTATCAACGGGGATCACGGGTGGATGGGGTTTTACAGTTTCGGGTCACGGATCCATAACCGTGGAGCGGGGGGCCCACTTTGTTTCATTAATTTTCGGGCGAGCACGGGGCGTAAGCCCCGCGGGTGAACAGCGCCCGGGCTGGCTTCGCCGGTTGACAGAATCGCTTTTATGTAATCTTTGATTCATGAAATATTAAGCCCTTTTCGGGCGCGCGTGTGTTGAACCCGCGGCGGGCGGCTGCGGCGGATACAGCTGCCAACAATGGCCCTCGCCCCGCTCGGCCCGCTTGGCCCCGCCGGACTACTGTCCGACCAGCGCGGCTGTGCCAATGTTTGAAATGCGCCGAGCCCTTCGCGGGGACGCTGTCCACCCCGCCGCGCCCCGCCCCGCCCCCGTAACCTGCCCCGCGTGGTCTAATCCCTTG
This sequence comes from Frankliniella occidentalis, assembly GCF_000697945.3. Taxonomy (NCBI): domain Eukaryota; kingdom Metazoa; phylum Arthropoda; class Insecta; order Thysanoptera; family Thripidae; genus Frankliniella; species Frankliniella occidentalis. The sequence goes on along the minus strand of NW_026270420.1, from coordinate 5,348 downwards.
TCCGTGAGCTCGCAGCGTGCTGCTGGCGCTGCCGCCCTACAGCAGGCGGCGCGCGGACCGCCCCATTTTTAAATTGCTAACGCGCCAGAGGGCTTAACAACACCATCTCGTATTTAAACAGAGAAAGGAAATGCGAAGGGAACCGTCGTCTCGCTTACCGGCTAGGTCGACGGTCGACACGGAGGGTCCCCGGACCTCCGCGCGGGTCGTGGGCTGTTTGGCCGGGGAGGTGTCGGAGGGGGTGCTCGGGGGCGACGCCGATTTGCTGCCGAGGCCCGTGGCGGTGGAGGCTTGAGCTGAGGAGGTGGCCGAGGACGTCCCGGGCGTTGTGACGGTTGTGGCCTTGGCGGTGCTGTCCGAGACCTCCGACGAGTCACCGTCTGGTGTGATGGAGGTGCCCTAGCGAGGAGACAGTATGTGCGTCTCTTACCTACCCCACGAGAGAGACAAGAGCAAGAAGTCACGTGGCCTTCCGTTACCTGGGCGATGTCCTGGGTCGTCTCGCGAGCAGAAGTCTCGGCCTCGGAGACGTTCGTGACGGTGGTGGAGGTCGGCGTTAGCGTGGTGGTGGTCGCGGGTTTGTCGTCGTCGTCCCCGGGTGCCCCGTCGTCGTCGGTGCTGAGGGTGGTCGTCGAGGCCGCCGCCGTGCTCGTCTCGTCTGGTGGCGTCGCCATCGCCGTGGTCGAGCCGAGGTCGTCGTCGTCCTCCGCGGTCGAGCGAGCGGCCTCGGCCGACTGAGCTGCGTGTACGGCAGGCTTAGCAATGTCAGAGGCCGAGGTCGAGGGGGCTGTCGAGGTCGGGCGAGCGGTGGCTCGCGAGATCGCGCGGGGCCGAGTGGTCAGAGGGGTCGCTTTGGCGGTCGTACGCGCGTGTCGCGTGCTGTAGTTCGTACCGCTTGCTCCGTCCGAGGCCGCGGTCGAGCTCGTAGAGGGAGTGGTCGTGCGAGCGCGGGTCGAGCGCGTGCCCCGGGTCGAGAAGCTGCGCGTCGTGCCCTCGTCGTCGGCGTCCGAGACCGTGGTCGAGGCGGTGGTCGTACGGGCGTGGGTCGAGCGTGTGCCCCGAGTTGTCGTGGTGTGCGTCGTGCTCTCGTCGTCGGCCGAGACGGTCGTGGCGACCGAGGTCGCATGCGAGCTGGTCGACCGCGTGCCGGGGGTCGAGTGAGCGGCGTGGGCCGTGCTCGTGTCCTCGTCGTCATCGTCGTCGTCGGAGGCCTTGGCAGAAGCGGAAGTCGTTCGAGCGTGTGTCGTGCGCGTGCCGTGGGTCGAGTGCGTAGCGTGGATCGTGCCCTCGTCGTCGTCCGGGACGGTCGTAGCGGCAGTGGTCGTGTGCCAGTGGGTCGAGCGCGTGTCGTGGGTTGGGTGAGATGTGTGGCTCATGGTCGTGCCTCCGTCGTCATCGTCGGAGGCCGTGGTTGGGGCCGTGGTCGTGCGGGCGTGCGTCGAACGCGTCGAGGGTCCCATGGAGGAGAGTCTCGGCGTCGTGGGGCTGTTCGTCGAGAGTCTCGCTGTCGTGGGGCTGGTCGTCGAGAGGCTGGTCGTCGAGAGGCTGGTCTGGGATCCTGTCGGACAGGGAGAGAGGGGCGGTAGACGAGCAAGGCGGGGAGAGCGCGATAGGGAAGCGCACGGGTCTTACCTGAGCAGCTCGCCGTCCACAGGAGGCAGATGGTCACGGTGACGGCGACGGCCATGGCCTCACATGGCACACTCCCAGCGCTTCAGGGATGGGCCCCCTCCTCAGCCCGTCATTGGTTAACGAGTCTTATGTTTTTTTGCCCCCACGTTTCTCCTCGCGGGGCCCTGCTCGGGGCCTAACTGCACGGTGCTGGGCGCTGTTGGCCTTATCGACATACGCCCCACTCCCCACAGCCCTCCCACTCCCCCGGCGTCAGCCGAGGCGTCAGCTACTCGACACAATTCCGTCGCCCAATCCGATGCCACTGACGAGGCCCCTCAGCCCGCGGTTCTTGTTAATTGGACTATGTTTTTGTTCACGTCACATAAAATGACAAAGACATATTTCAACGACCGCTACGATGAAAGTAGGCCTAGCACCACTGTGACATGTGACTTCCGCGAGTGTTTTTTTAAGCGTAAAAGAAAACACGGATTGAACAGGACTATCATTTTCAAAACTTTATGTAATGATGAAGAAATGGTATCAAATACAGTTTAGTTTACAATTTGGCACGGCACGTGGTGTTTCCGGGTGCTGGAGTTGAGGTGAAAGGTCGCCTTCCGCCAGGGCCGAATGGATGCCCACGGCTTTTGCAGGGTCCATTAACTTCCGAGGATCGACGGGGTGGTCAACCAAACGACCTGGTCGAAGGCCCGCTCTGCCTCCGGTACTGCGCTGCGGACGGGCGCGCCGTCGTCGTGGTGGTGCTGGTGGTGGTGGTCGAGGACGCGGACGCGGACGCGGACGCTTTCTTACTGACGGCCGCCTTGTCCTGGTGGGAGTCGAAGGACGGCAGCACGGGCCAGGACATCAAGTGCGCGGGCGGGGCCGTCGAGGACACTGTCGAGGACGACGCCGCCGCCGTCGAGGTGCTCGGCGTCCTCCTGAGCATCCTGGAGGCCAGGTGGCGCGCTGCTAGCTCCACGGCGTGCGCACCCCTGCCCCGGGCCTGGGCCCAGGACCGCGTCCGCTGGGCGCCCTCCTTGGCCAGCCGCACAGCGTTGCCCTCCTCGTCCTCCGCCTTGCTCTCCTTCGGCATGGCGCGGCCCAGGTCGTGCCCCGCGGCGCCCTCGTGCCCCTCCTCGTCGGCGGAGGGGTGGCCGTCGTGGTGCGGCTCCGAGTCCAGCAGCCTGCCGTGCATCATCCTGCTCTTGGCCCCGGCCGAGTACGGCACGGACCCGAACGGCATGGCCCCGAGGGGCATGGCGCCGAGCGGCGCGGCCGCGGCCCACGACCCTGAGGCGCCCGGGGCGCCCTCGAAAGGTGGCTCGGGTGTCGGGGGCTGCATGGCGTCATCCCCCATGGGGACGAGGCCGCTGGTCACTGGCGGCGTCTCGACAGGCCTCGTGGGGACGTCACGCCCGTTCGGCTGGACTTCCGGCACCGCAGTCGCCTGGGCCGGGGGGCAGTTGGGTTCGCAGGGCCAGGGCCACGGGATCGGCAGAGGCGGTCCAGTCTGCTGTTGGACTTGGTCCAGGGACGGCTCGCCGATGATGCCGCTGCCGACGGGGGCCTCTTGGGCGTCCTGGGGCGCCGGTGACGCCATAGGCTGCGCACTAGCGAGCGCCTCTGCCGGGCAGTGCGGGCTACACGACGAAGGCGTCGCTGGAGGATCGACATGCGCGAGCTGGGGTGGGGCCGACGGGGTGGGGACGGCGGCGAGCTGGGGCACTAGGGGCATGAGCATCGCGGGCTCTGGCTGCTGCGCTACGGGGGTGGGAAGCAGGGGGTACTGCGTGGACGGGGCGGTGGTGGTGGTGAGCGTGGCGGGTGCAGGGGGTGCAGG
>NW_026270420.1:0-1838 GCF_000697945.3 Frankliniella occidentalis | reverse complement strand
AGGCGCGGCGGGCGCGGCAGCTGTCGCCGCCGGGGTGGTGCTGGGGGCGCTGGAGGACACCGCCAGCGGCACCGCAAAGTTCAGCGCGACGGGCGAGTGGAGCAGCTCCTGCAGGGAGAGGGAGTGACCTTCGGGGGAGCTGGAGGCCGCAGCGCCGTCGTGCTCGCCGCTGCGCTCGATGGTGAAGACGAGCTTGTGGCGGTGCGTCTGGTTGGTGTCCGCGGCCTTGTGGAGGCTGAGGTGACTGGAGGGTGCGGCGCCACCGAGGTGGACGGGCCCGAACGGCCCCAGGTTGCCGATGGAGATGGGCCCGCGCATCTCGACGTGCTGCCGCTTGGAGGAGATCACCACCGCCGAGTCCTGGTCCGAGTCGTACGACAGCACCAGGTTGGGCCGGCCACCCTCGTCGTCCGCCATGACGCGGAGCTGGTGCGAGGACGAGATGTGCAAGATGGGCTTGGCGTCGTGGGGCCTCGCGGCCGCGGCCGCAGTCGTGGCCGTCGGCGCAGGCTCCTCGGGTATCAGCCTGCCGCGCATGAGGTGGGGGTGGTGCGCGCCGGTGTGTACGGCCCTGGCCTCGCCCTCGTCCACCCAGTCGTCGTCGTTACTGCTCCGGAGGGCCAGGTCGTCGACGGCGTGGCCCGGGGGCGAAGCGGTGCCCTTGTGCGGCAGCAGCATGACGCGCACCAGGGCCTTCCGGACGACTCCGTCGTCGCCGGGCGCCAGGGCCGCTGCCGTTGGTGCTGCTGGCGGTGCTGGTGGTGCTGGCGGTGCTGCCGGCGCGCTGTTGATCCGCAGCGCGCTGGGGGGAGGGGAAGGCGGGCGGGCGGTCAGCACTGGGGGGCAGGAGCAGCGGTCCCAGACACTCTCGCATCACAATGCTGGAGGCAGAGCCCAGCTCTGGGCAAGCTAGCCTACCTGGTCGCCTCGGCGGTCCTGCTGCTAGTGTTCTTGGCGGGTCGCCGATGCAGCCGAGCCCCACGGCGGCGCTCCGGGTCCGGCGAGCTCGTGTCGTCCGGCGCGGCCGTCGGCTCGTGCTCGTGATCGTGGTCCTCGCTGTGGTCGTTGTTGGTGGGCGTGCTCGCGGTGGCCGCCTCCTCCTCGCCACCGTCCTCGTGCGGGGGCGTGGCCGTCGTCGACGGCGGCCTGGTGTACGACCCCAGGGGGTGCTCCGGTGCGTGCGAGCCCTCTGCCCGTCGCACCACCCGAAGTGAAATGCCCATAGTTGTAGCTGTGGGCACAGAGTGGTCACAGGCAGCCGGGTGGGGTTGCCTCTGACGCTCTGTGTGCCCACGACACCACGACACTTTGAAGGACACCGTCGCGGTGTAAGGACTTACCTGGGGAGCCGGTCACCACGGCGCCGTCCTCCAGCGGCATCATGCGCCCCAGGGTGACCCGGTGGTGCGACGAGGCTGCACAAGCAAAAGAAGAGCACCGCGCCCTGTGTGAGGGGAGGACATCTCCCCTTCCCTCCCAAATCTTTTGCAAGTTCCTCGACAACTCCCACAGTGTCCCCCTGCCCACGTTGCAGGTGGGCGCCGCGGCGCTGCGCCTATGTGTCGCGGTGCGCCGTTGGCGGGGGGCGCAGGGACGTGACGAGGCGGAGGCCGCGACGGGAAGCCCTCTCAGACACAGACGTACCTCGGACCACGGCCAGCAGCACGCAGGCGGTCGCCGCCAGGGCCGGCGCCACCACGCCGCGGACAGCCATCCTGGGCCTGCTCGCCTGCTGCTGCCTGGCCTGCACAGGCCGACACGGCGCCCACCGGGAGTTATCGCCGACGCGGCCAGGCCGGGGCCCCGCGGCAGGCCCCCTCCCTGCTCTACCCCCCTCC
>NW_026270419.1:2972-5961 GCF_000697945.3 Frankliniella occidentalis | reverse complement strand
AGCACCGTTGCAAAGGTTTGGAATAAGGGAATTATAGCATAAGTTCAATGGAACCAATTCCTTCGGTGTGGGTGCGTGCGCACCTGCGGCCGGGCGGTTATAGGCAACCCGACGAGGACCGCCGCCGCGTCCTATCTCTCGTCCTGTTGTCGGCTTATCGCGATCCCTTTCACGCCGGCCGCTGCGCGTCACTGATTCCTATTTCTGTGGAGAGATTGCTTATCGGCTGAGCGAGTACTCGTCATCGTCACCACCTCTCGGCGGCACATACCTCAGTCAGCCGGCGAGTGGCGAGAACGCGCCCACAGCCATCTGCCAGACGCTCCACACACATCCACATCACCATCATGCCCACCACCATGCAGATCAGCTACGACAGGCCGGAGGCCACGTACTACCCGGGGGAGACGGTCACTGGGCGGGTGGACTTGCACGTGGACAAGCCGCAGAGGGTCAGAGGTGAGTTCTGTTAGAGACATGTCTGATGGCTGCAGCCAAAAGTGCTACGCATCATTGTGAAGCCCATGGCATGGCCGTGCCGTGCCGTGTGAGCTGCGACTTGGAGGACAGTTGAGTTGACTGGCCGCGCCTTGTGCCGTGTCTCGCAGCTGTGAGCATTGTCTTCAAGGGGGAGGCCAACGTGCGGTGGTCAGAGCGCCACAGCACCGGCACTGGCAAGAACCGGACAACGTCAAGACGAACCTACTCTGCGCACGATACGTACTTCAGCAACAAGATCTACTTCGTGGGGGGCGACTCGGGCGAGATCACGCTCAGTCCCGGGGACTACGTGTACGCCTTCCAGTGCCTCCTGCCGCACTCGCTGCCCAACTCCTTCGAGGGCGAGCACGGCCACATCCGCTACACAGCCAGGGCGATCATGCACCGGCCGTGGAAGTTTGACCATGCTGCTCGAGCGGCGTTCACACTGGTCGCGCCGCTGGACCTCAACATGATCCCCCAGGCCAAGGTAGGCTTTAGCAGCGTGACCCTTCCAGCCCTTCCAACGGCAAGACTCTCGCCCAACCCTGCCTGTCTCAAATACAGATTGTGTAGATAATCAAGTATATAAAGCTGATCAAGTGACATGCTCCATTTAGGTACCCATTGACATGGAATCGAGCAAACACTTCTGCTGTCTTTGGTGCAAGTCCGGCCCTCTAACCATGATCGTCAGGGTGCCGAATGGTGGCTACGTCCCAGGGCAAACCATCCCTGTAGAGATTCAGGTTGACAACGCGAGCACCACTGAAGTGCAAAACATTCGGGGCACCCTAAGCCAGGTATCTAATTCTAATATCTAAATCTAATCCTATATTAAAACTGCATCAAAATATCTGGGAGCTAACGAGACGTATATGTGAGTAACACTAACACCACAATGCTATAACTGTGCACAGAACCTTAAATGGCACGCCACATCCAAGACGAAGACGACAAGAAGGAGAATGGTGGACCTGGTGTTCGACAGCCCGGTAAAAGGCCACGATTCGAAGATCTTTTTACAGACGATCCTCGTTCCACCTGTGCCACCGTCCTACCTACAGAACTGCAGGATCATCGACTTGGAGTACTATCTGACGGTAAGACCGCCTTACTAGCTATCTGACTCACGGCATGATAAGGAAGTCAGATGATCCGCGCCTAGCTGACCAACTCTTACCTCCGGCTTACAGGGGATTCATCAAGTTAAAGTTGAGGGTTTGAAATACGTCACATTGATTTAGCAGCAGGGCGGGCTGTCACTGTACCGTCTGTATACTCCGCTAATCTTAGTCAGTTTAAACTGCGGAACTAAAAGTTTGCAAGTTGTAACTGCAGAACTCTTAAGTTCTACACCAACAACTGGCAAACTGTTATGCATTACTACGTACTACGATCAGTAGTATGATGAGTTCTCCGATCACGTGGTCACCTGCCAATGGTACTCTAGAGTACCAACAGCTGTGTAAAACAGCTGTGTAAAAGAGAGCAGTCCGCCACAGAAGACGGACTATTCAGTCCACTGAAATAGAGCCTAATCAATTTCAATAATTTCGACGTATTTTCCTCTGTGTAGGTGACGGCCAGATTCGGCAGCGCGCACCTCGACTTGGAGATCAGGGCGCCCATTGTGATCGGCACTTTCCCGTTGGTTGGGCCGAGCTATCCGGTGCCCGGGCCGGGACCGAGCGCAGCTGGTCCAAGCAAGTCGGCTGACCCCAGTGACCCCCCTGCCTACCCAGGAGGGCCGATGCCGAGCGCACCACCGGGCATTCCCTCCCCTGACCTCCGTGAGTTTCGCAATTCGCCAAATTGAGAAAGGTTGGAATATGTTCACAAAAATAATTACAGTTGTTAATTGTTTTCATTTACAGCGCCCCCAAGTTACGAGGAGTGCGTTTTCCAAGGAAACAATATTATGGACGCGGATGACGGTGACAACCAGTACACCATGGGCGCCCAGAACTTCACACCGCGTTACCCGGTGTGGAATCTAAGCACACCTGCGTACCAGAATCAGACGCATGAGAAATACTAGGACCGGTGGCAATGTGCCAAAAATGTGTGAGTGGCTACGCCTCAAGGTTGGATGCGGATGGAATAGGGGATCATGCAGAAGTACGTCCACCATTTGCAGTTTCGAAGCTCTCATAGCGCCTGGTAGGTAGGCAACATCTTGCCTGCAGTGCATGCGTGTACTGCGGAATGGCCTACCCTGAGTCTCGCAGGCGCCGAGCTTCCGTCATTTGCCGAATAAATCTGAGAAAAACGGACGTACTTTCTGGACGATCACTTGGCAAACCAGCAACACTGAGGTGTATTTGGTGTACACATGGTACTCAGGTACTTGTGTAGAAATAACTTGATAGCACATAGCGGTAAAATTTATTTCCTGTGCTACACTTTGGTGATACGACCTGTGATAATTTTCTACCAATAAAATTGGATTAAATGCGAACGGGATGCTATTCGGTAGGAGTAGAGCTGACCTCATAGTTACCCCCCC
>NW_026270419.1:0-462 GCF_000697945.3 Frankliniella occidentalis | reverse complement strand
CACCCCCCAGCTTCCCCGCTCTCCCAGGGGATCTAGACCCCCTGCCTCTGTGATTAGAATCCTCCCGCCCCCGCAGCCGGGCGGCAGCCGGGTCCAGCCCTCCGTGGGGTGCCGTCCGTTCCCGCCGTTAGCCACCCCCGCCCTGCATCTACCCGGCCGCGTGACCCAAGCGTGACCCCGCCGGCCCGGGTCCGCGTGTACTCCGCGCACACCACAGCCGGGCCGGGGGCCGGGGCGACAATATTTAGAACACAGACAACAGGCATGATGGCCCCGCGGCGGGCGCGACGAGGCGCGAGCGGAAAGACTGGGCGAGCAGTCCCACCAGGTCCCACCCGGCACACAGCGGGGTGCTCGGCACCGCACGGCCCACCGATCAAACGTGTGATTGGGAGGGTCAGCAGCCCCCGCGTCCCTTTCGGTTCCCTTCCATTTCCGCTCCTTTCATCCCCCACCACCCCA
>NW_026270418.1:9917-10332 GCF_000697945.3 Frankliniella occidentalis | reverse complement strand
TACTGCTTACAAACAATTTGTGCGTAACAAATTTCAAAATAATTCATGTTGCTCACAAAATTATGAGTATTACAGCTGTACAAAGAAGTTCACCGCAATGGCAATCTTTGGTAAATTCTGGTAATCTTTTGTCAGTGGTAATCTTCGGAAACCCTTGGTAATCATAGGTAATCTTCAGTAATTTTCGGTAATCTTTGGTAATCCTTGGTAATCGTCACTTTTTGGTAATCAGGTGTACACGATTTTTTAGAGTTGGGCACCCCTCGTCCGCAAGAGTTATAGATATTAATTTTCGAAAAACTGAGTTCACTCGAAATAACATTGGAAATGGAAAGCGGAAATAGAGCTTTGAATGCGATCTAAACATATCGCGCTTCATTAAATTCGCCCTCCCCATCCGTCTCTTTCTCCCGCA
>NW_026270418.1:0-862 GCF_000697945.3 Frankliniella occidentalis | reverse complement strand
TCTCAGACAGATCTCTACCGCCAAGGTCGCGCCGCGCAAGCCAACGCCGAGACATGCCTCGGGTCCGGAAGGAGAGTCGAGAACTGAGAGCGGGCGAGTGCCACTTACCTCGGTCTGACTGCAGGCAGGGCGGGCAGTGCCGACGACGCCCGTGCGACACAAACACCACTAGGGCTGGGCTAGAGGCGACACGGGGGGACCTGTGCACGCTACAAGCCTGCGCTAGCTTTCCAAGAAGTTATTTCACGTTCCAAGCAACAAGCTGTAACTTCCATGAGTTTCAGTTTCCCGCCAAGTAAAAACCAAAAATAATAAGAAAAGAATTCAGTCAGTATTGTGGTACTCAATTTACAACGGGCAAACAAAACTAAAAAGGATCTGTCAGTAATTTGCACAGATTAGCTAAAATATTTGCTTTGATGCAGAATACATCATTCTGTATGTTATTTTGTTTTTCAGCTCCGGATGCTGACAAAGTTTTCTTTTGCGAGTTGCTCCGGTTTCCAAACAGACAGATTTTACAAGCAGCCTGCGTGAAAATAATTAACACTAATGCTTGAAACGTGAAAAATAGCTGTCCGAAAAGCAAAGCTGTGGTTTTTACCAGGGAGGGAGAAAAGGGGGGGGGGGTAAAACGAGAGGGAATGTGTAAGTCGGTCTCGGCGCGTTGCTTCTCTTTCCTCCATTCATTACCCGGGAGGGGGTCTTCCGATTCCGCTCGGCTCTTCAAAACGCTTTCGTGAATAAGAATGGGGCAGAGCAGAGCCAGCCAACCAGAGTGCGCCGCCGCCTCCGTCTCGCGGGGGTGAGAGCGAGACAGAGAGCGAGACAGACAGCGAGTGAGTGGTGACAGCACAACAGA
>NW_026270417.1:6292-7376 GCF_000697945.3 Frankliniella occidentalis | reverse complement strand
CATTGCCTGAAAATTCGATTATTGAGAAACAAACTGTAAGTTCGTCCGGGCATCTCAATAATTAAGACTGACTTGACTTACTGGTAGAAGCAGTGGCCGGCCGACAGCAGCCAGCGGTCCGAGATGAGCGTGGCCCCGCACTGGAACTCGCCCTCCTTGTACAGGGCTGCCTGCCACGGCCACGCCCCCGGGCCCGAGTTGGTGCCGCCCACGATGCGCGCCCGCCGGCCAGCCGCGCTGGAGGCCGCGCTGGAGGCCGTGGAGGTGGCCACCACCGGACCCGCCGCAACCGCAGACCTGCGGGGGAAACGCAAATTTGTACGATAAGACCCTTCTTGGAAGTATGACTACATTTTGTTGGACATTCGACGCCAGTCTGACGCCAGCACGGACTGCTTGTTGTCAGCGACCTTACCTCGCCCAGTGAGAGGTGGCTTGGGGGCGCTCCCCGCACTGAAGGCTCTTGCAGGACACTCTCAGAACCTGCCGGCTTGGACACGTCGACTCAACGAATGTCTGCTGTCTCCTGAGGAACAACAACATATTTGAGGTGTTTTCTCTCCACGTTTTCGTTGAAACAGCCCATAATTTACGGTCATATACGGACGGAGACGTTGAGCCCTAAGCGACACACTCACCCCTTGTTCTGCTCCGTCGCGTTCACGCTGGCCGTCTCGAAGAAGGGCGAGTCGTCCGCCACCCTCTGCTCGTCGGTCGCCAGTTGCGCCGTCTCCACGCCGCTGAATGTCAGCGCTCTGCACACCACCTCGCCGAGCTGCAACGGCCCCCAGGAGCCTACCTTGTCCTGCTCCGGGACCCTTTCCGGGGCCGAGTCGTTCCCGACGACCCCCTTGGCGCAGAGCTTCCCCCAGCGGCCTTCGCGCCGCACCATCACGTACCCTGCGCAGACACAGGATGCCATTATTGGGTGATTTCTAGCTTCAAACTTAACAACATCCAGAAGCCTTGCTCCGCAGTTAGGTACCAGTGCCTCCAAAAGGGCAGGCTGTTGCGGGCTCAACGCATCATGCTCGCAGGTGAAAGAGCCCGCAAGAGCCCGCAAGGTAGATTGACAAGCCCGCAC
>NW_026270417.1:0-1615 GCF_000697945.3 Frankliniella occidentalis | reverse complement strand
CGGCGCAAATGTTTGCGCCGGGCGTGTAATGGAAGGGTGTCCGGAGATAAGAACGTGAGGGAAATAAAATGAGACAGAGAGCTCGAAAAGCGGAGGCAGGGGGCGAGAGAGACAGGGGAGACAAAGAGAGGGAGACAGAGTGAGGGGGAGACAGAGTGGGGGAAGACAGAGTGGGGGAAGACAGAGTGAGTGAGTGAGTGAGTGAGTGAGTGAGTGAGTGAGTGAGTGAGTGAGTGAGTGAGTGAGTGAGTGAGTGAGTGAGTGAGTGAGTGAGTGAGTGAGTGAGTGAGTGAGTGAGTGAGTGAGTGAGTGAGTGAGTGAGTGAGTGAGTGAGTGAGTGAGTGAGTGAGTGAAAGACAGACAGACAGACAGACAGACAGACAGACAGACAGACAGACAGACAGACAGACAGACAGACAGACAGAGACTTACGGACTTTGTGCTCTGGAAACGCGGAGGCACAACGAGTCTCACACCACTTCTTGGTGTGAGGAATGTTTGCCTCACACCGTTTGGTGTGAGGTATTTTGCCTCACACCCGAGCTTCCAGAGTGGGAGACGTGCATGAGTTCACTGTTCCGCCACGATTGCACGACGCCCCCGATCAGCCGCCTGACACTAGTATATGCATTGCGACGTGTGGTTCACATAGGGCCACAGCCGGCCGCCGGCGAGGTGGTCCGCACTCACCAGGTCCTTGTAGAAGCGGGCGGCCTGCTGGAAGGCGGTGGACGTCGAGTTGAGCAGCGCCAGCTGCAGCTGCGGCGCCGAGGGCGCGCCGCCGGACACCTGCAGCCGCCCGTCCAGCGCCATGTCCGCTGCAGCAACGAGACGACAGCGTTACTCCAACACGTCCCCGCGCAGGGTGGCCCACATGACCCGGAACACAATTCAGTTGATGCTGTACCGCATGCCATGCGTGTGGACGCGTTGCCTACTCGCCAGGGGCCGTCAGGCGCGACACGGTGAGAGACGGTAGACAAACCCGCCAGCACAGCCGCGTGAGCGGTACATCTAGTACAACTACAAAATATGTTCCGGGCTATGTGGGCCCCGCTGTATATCAAGTGGCTAATTTACGCCGCGCAATTTCGTAGCTATACTGTACTGTAATGCACGGGTGCGAGCGGGTTTGCCTAATGCTCGCTTCCCACGGCTCCTGTAGCTCCGTGCGAGTAGGCAACCCACCCGCACGCGTGCATGCGGTACAGAGAATAACTACGAAAGTGCGAGGCGTGAATCAGCCACCTGGTATTTCATAAACCGCACATGAGGATGTTATGGCGTCCAGTTAAATCCCAAGCGGCGATAGGGCGCCCCCCTTGGCGTGTACTCACTGTTCCGGGCGTCGATCCTCATGGCTGCAACAAAAAAGAGGAAAGGCAGGCGTCAGACCTTTGGCTTTAGTGCGGCACTCAGCAGCTCAGCAGCGCCCAGCAGCGGCGGCACGTTCCCATCAAAATCCGCCACGGTCAGGCGAGGAGGCGGTAGAGTGAACGTACCCCGGGCCGTACCACCATGGAGGGACGGGATGAGTGCGTTCCCTCGTCCTTGTCTAACGCCCAGGCTCAGAGAGAGAGAGAGAGAGAGAGAGAGAGAGAGAGAGAGAGAGAGA
>NW_026270416.1:6230-6651 GCF_000697945.3 Frankliniella occidentalis | reverse complement strand
TTCACTCCCCTGCGTCCTTCCCTCCCTCCCCAATAAAGCAGCCCGAGCAAATACAGCAGCGCCGCTGTCATCGGCAGCGCCGGGCTCCGCGTGTGGTGGGGCGCCGGGGACCGATAGCCGGAAGGAGGCAGTGAGATGTTTTCTCCGCCCAGGTCCGCCCCGCATTAAAATAATAATCATCATCATGACAATGACGGAGGCAGCGACGGGGCAGCGGCCTCTCGCAGGGACAGTTCCATCTCCGGTTCCGGCTCCGCTCGCCCCGCTCTCCCCCGCGGCAGGCCGGTCGGACCCGGACACGCGCTGCTCAGCGGGGACAGACTGGACTCCAGATGCGACCCCGGGATGGAAAAACGACGAGCCGACCTCGACGAGGAAGACTGGTCTGCTCGTTATGGAGGCTGAGGGACGAGGAGAGAGG
>NW_026270416.1:0-660 GCF_000697945.3 Frankliniella occidentalis | reverse complement strand
CCCGCGGCCTCGCAGAATAGATGACCCAATCAATCAATGTGTCCCCACAGGCTTGTGATTGCATTACACAGTTTAATGCGTTGTTCCTTTTTTCGTTCCGTCCGAAATGAAACGGAGGCCAACGCCAGCGCGTTAGCCGCGCGGCGAGCGGATTGCCCACAGCAGTGTGAAAAACCAATAATTATGTACTTCCGGAAAGAACAAGTAATTTTTTCATCCGATTTCCCTTCGGAAATGTGTGACAATTCTGAGGAAGTTGTTTTCTGGCGATTTGAATTTTGAATTACCAAATCTTTGCATCATTGCTGTCACGAAATAGTTACCATTTCGTCATATTCGATTTAAAAGTTCAAATATTTTCTCTACACACTGAAAATCAAAGGTATAGGACGAAATGCCAAAACTGGCCAAAGGTATTTTAAAATGTATCACTTTTCAATCCTACGTTTGTTTGTCCGGTGCTGTCTTCCTTCACAGTGTGTGTTGTGTACTTGCCCAAAGCCTCCCCGCTCGATTCCCTCTCGAGTAGGCCTCAGTGGTCACACACTGCCCTACTCTACTCTCGCCGATTGGCTCACAGGCGCGGCAGTTCTTTGCGCAGGACTCCCCCCCCCCCCCTTTTTCCCCTGTCCCCCGCGGCACACCCACCGCGGCACGCTC
>NW_026270415.1:7217-7601 GCF_000697945.3 Frankliniella occidentalis | reverse complement strand
TTCTGAAGAAGGCAAAAGCTTTGCACATTCTCCGATTTAGGCATCACTTCCCATCCATCATCGAGTACATTAGGAAAGCGTGTGCCATACCATTGCTGCCTGTAAGGTATTTCCGAGTTGGACTGGGTGTCATCATGGACCAAGCAAGAGATGAGGACATTGTCATTGCCTACTTACTGAGGAACTTTTTCAATTACATTGAAGAGAAGTGGATTGGAAATGTCGCCAGGAGAAGGTACATGAAACTGTGGCAATCCGTGGAGAGAACCAATAACCTCTGTGAATCCCACAATAAAATGCTTCGTATGGCAGTGGGGGCTTACAGGCCCAATGTCTGGGCATTTATAGATGCGTTAGCAAAGTTGGAACACAATGCTCAACTTG
>NW_026270415.1:0-1342 GCF_000697945.3 Frankliniella occidentalis | reverse complement strand
CGAACTCATGGTAAGGACTACGCTAACATCGACGTCTCCGGCTGCGGCCAACGCGGGCTAGTGGTAGTATAACAGCTCTACTTCGCGTAGGTGCTTGACCTCGCCGCGGAGGAGCCTGGCGTCCCCCGTGGCGTGGCGGCCGACCTGTACTAGGCCCATTTGGGGCTGGTCTGGATGATGAGATCCATAGGACACGGAGGAACTTACAGGCAGCCAAAGCCACCAGCCCGGGAAGTTAGCAGCACGTCAAACTGGCGGATCCTGGAGGCTGCGGCTGCCTGGTCATCATCACCTCACTCCTGAGAGAAGCTGCGTGAAGTCCCGGCCACGACACCTTGACGGCCAGTGCGGCGCTGACGCTGGCCGGCCTGCTGCGTCCGCTGTTACAGCTGATGCGTGGTCATTCCCCCTTCTCCTTCTCCGTCTGTCCAGGGAAAAGTGTGCATTTCAAGCCTCAAAAGTGTAGACCGCCCCCCTTCAAGGGAATGGTTTCTCCATGGAAAACCTGACCAGCCCCAGACAAGGCCGACGTCTGCGTGTTCTCGTACGTACTGGGGCAGAGGAGGCGGGGCTAGGGCGGCGGGGAATGCCCGGGGAGGACTTGAATTGACTTGAGTCACCAACTCGCAACCGTTTCCTGGAAGCCAGAACATCGACGACGCTGTCACCCACAAGCACCTCGTCCTGCAGGTCGCAGGTGGGTGGCGCAGTGCCAGGAAGGTGCAGCTAGCTGGTGCTGGTCGTGGGCTGGAGCCTGGCGGCGTACAGCACGCTCATTCATCCTCCGCATCGCGTTCAGCTCAAGATGCCAAAGGGCGGGCAGCACCGGCTGCAGCAGGTGGGGTACCCGCAAAAGCAACCGTCCTTGTAGGAATGTAAAGGAGGAGGGAAGTCCGTGCGCAGAGCTGGCTTGGGATTTGTTGGGCTTGACACCGCCCGAACACGGTCGCATGCGTAAATTGCGGATGACACTGCTCTACTGAAGGAGTCTAGGAGAGACAGCTCGGACTCCAGCAGCGCGGGGCCGAGCGGGCAGCACCTGCAGCCTACAGGAACACGGAGTGCGGAGGCGGGGCGTGGAGCGACGTGCGGGGCCGCTACAACCGGCGACTACCTCGCCCTCGCGACGTCCTGGCTGCTTCTATGACCCACTGCCATCGACACGCAGAGGATGGACACCGATCAATGCCAGCGTTCTCGGATAGATAAGGTGTTATCGTCACATAAGAGAAGCGTGAGCACCACCGCGAGACGAGCACGGCGGAGGGAAGGACAAGGGCAGCGATGCGGCTGGCCGGCCGGACACTGAAGTGTAGATGCTGTGATGATCAAGGGCTCTCAC
>NW_026270414.1:803-1974 GCF_000697945.3 Frankliniella occidentalis | reverse complement strand
GCCCTCATACACGCCGGGCGAGAGGTACGGCCTGTCGGAGGTGCTCTGGAAACCCAAGTGTGCACTTGAATGCAGTACCTCCTCCATACCTACATCTCTGCAGGAGGTACTACTTGGCAAGTATTCAGTAGATAGTTTGTACATTTGTATGCAGGAGGTGGTTTGTACTTGACGTAGTGAAGGCCTACACAGTAAATCACACTAATTGAATGCAAGGAGGTTTTGGTGTGTACTTGACCAAGTACACACTACCTTCTTCACAATTCTTGTTCATGTACACACTACCTCCTACATACTTGCCAAGTACACAGTACCTCATACATACACGTAGGGTATGCAGGAGGTTGGAGGTACTGCCTTCAGGTACACACTTTGGGTTTTCAGAGTGGTCCCGAGAGGGGTGGCGCGCTTGGTGCACTGGTGGAAAATTTTATTTCTTTAATGCTGTCGACGAGGCTGTCGTGTGACGTTTGAGGGCAATTTTCATTTACACAAAGCACTACTTTAAGGCTGAATATGAGAAAATCTACGACCAAACAATAAAGAATACAGGCTGGCCCATATCTGCCCTTCATTGGCCCATTTCTCTCTCGTTGTACTATGTATAACCGCATAGGCCGGTACGGTAGAACTAGACAGGAATGCGTATGCCTTTTCCCTTCGCAAGCTGCTTTTATAAACCCGGCATTTTCTGGAAGCCCACAGCACACTTTTTTTTTCCTGTCAACTTATTGGGTCTGCATTGCATCATATGGGGTGCGGAGCCATACAGCCGAACGGCTTTAGGCCGAGGGCACCGCATAAAGCAACAACCACACGAGAATTGTTTTGAAAATTGAAAAAATACATATAGAGAACAACTTTAGAATTGTTCTTTTTGAGAAGTGTTTCAACCGAAAACAACAAACAACAATTTTTGTTGTAACACTCATCTGCCCAGATGAAACCACTGTGAGAAGAATCTGCCAGGGCAGTCTGAATGCTTTCATACAGCAAACATGTAGTTGAGACGATGCTGACGTATTTCTTCGCAACCTTGCGCTATCTTGCGCATAAACATTACATGGGCGAACATGAGAAAAACTGCCCACGTCTACTATTTTTACCAAACCCGAATTTACTTGACATGGCTTTACAGTTCCTACAACACCTTAGGCGCGACTAAAGTTCC
>NW_026270414.1:0-348 GCF_000697945.3 Frankliniella occidentalis | reverse complement strand
AAAACTGCCCACGTATTATTTCTCCTATTTTTACCGAAACCGAATTTACTTGACATGCATTTACAGTTCCTACAACATCTTATAGGCGCGACTAACCTAACCGCGGAGTCGTTACGCAAGAAAAGAATTGTTAACGTTCTAAAAAAGGGGAAAAAAATCCACGCAATATGGGTAGTATGTATGAGCTGGGAGGCAGCTTAGGCGAGCAGATTGTGTCCAAACTATGTGCCTTGTCTTCCCTGGTCCAAGGTCACAGGCTGCGCGCCCGCCCGCGTGAGTGTGTGTGTGCGTGTAAGCTCACATATGCTTACACAAAGCACGGGGCGCCTTGATCACAAAGCGGCCCAA
>NW_026270413.1:6107-6525 GCF_000697945.3 Frankliniella occidentalis | reverse complement strand
CTAAGTTTCCAATTTTTCCAGAAAAACTTCGGACTTTAGAATCCCCAGCCGCCACTGAAAAATATGATTCAACTCCTAGACTCGTTTGAATCAACTTCCAAAACAGCGGCGCGTCGGGTCGGCGGCGGCGGTCACTCGGTGTAACCCGGGTCGCAAAGAGAGAGAGAGAGAGAGAAGTGCGGCCATTTCACCGAAAGGTTCGCTTGCGCGCAGAGCGGACGGGTGAGTTCGAAAGCACGCGGGTGGCGGGGCGCGGGGAATCATCCCCAACCCCCTGCCTGCCCCCCATCCCCTCGTGGTGGTGTGTATTTCCCGGCCAGGGGGTGCGCGCGGGGGTGAGTTTTACCCCCACCCAACCCCCCTTTACCACCGCCGCTACCCCATTCTCGAAGTGGCCATAAGCCTGGCGGTACGAGCC
>NW_026270413.1:0-1002 GCF_000697945.3 Frankliniella occidentalis | reverse complement strand
ATGTACTTCAAAGGCACTGTACCTAAATCGCGTCCGAAGGAAACCTGCCCACTTGGTACTTTTACAGTGTTTTGGGTACCCGCGCCTTTTAGCGCCTTCATACCATTAAAAAATTTTCGCGCTCGCTCCGCTCGCGAAATTTTCCTACGGGCGGCTGATCCATTTAATACGGCGATTCGCTGGAAGATCAAATATTTAAATAAAACAGGTCAGACATGTCAAACTTGCTGTGCTTTATTACGTATAGATTGCCCCTGAAAGATAGGCAAAACCGGGCCCCTCTTCCAGATTTTCCCCCCGGGCCCCTGACCACCCAGTCCGCCCCTGGATGTGTGTGGTACTCCCTCTCTCACTGGTGCGAATGCTCGGAGAGGGATAGCTTTGTGTGGTACGAGACGAGTGCTCGTGGTCGGAAGCTGTGTGTGGTGCGAGTGCTCGTGGACGGCAAGCTTTGTGTGGTACGCGTGCTCGTGGACGAGCAGCTGCATGTGGTACGAGTGCTCGTGGTCTGGGTAGCTGTGTGGGGTACTCGCGGACGCGTCGCGGCTATATGACCAGTCTCGCGGCCTGCACACATGAGCGGCGCAATGAGCTGCAGTGGGTCAAACAGGGTCAATGTGCGAAGCGCCTTGATCTTGTACCGCTGGTCTCAGCATCGCGAACGAACGGGTGCGTCAGCTGTGCGCACTCGGTGCCAACCGCAGGAGTGTACTGGCAGCTTTAACACTCGCACGGCGCTAAATTTTCGACGGAACAATAAGGAGTCAGTTGAGAAAGTTTTGTGAAATTTCATCTATCCAGTTGGGAGACTGAGTTTGCTACCCACTCATCAGATGCGTAGTTTTTTTTTTTTGAGGTGGTGACGGTTCAACATGAAGGGCCAAGCACAAGCAAGAGGGGCTTTAGTGCCGGTCCCCGCCGGTGCAGTAAGTTGTCGCACGCCTGCGTGTCGCAGTCAGGTTATTTATACACAGGGGGGTGGGGGGCGCATAACGGAGTAGT
>NW_026270412.1:2312-7984 GCF_000697945.3 Frankliniella occidentalis | reverse complement strand
GACAGCCCCCCGGCAGCCCCCTAGCAGCCACCCCGACTGACGCACCATCTCGCAAACAAACGGCGCTGACGTGTGCGCGTCGCGATAGAGTCCTAATTGAAACGTGTGGGAGCCTCGCTCTCAGCAGCTCGTTTCACGCCCCCGTGCCTCGCGGGGAGGCCTCCTCCAGTTCTGCTCGGGGAGAGAAGGGGGTGAGAGGGGGCTGGGAGAGGGGGTAGAAGGGAGGGGGGAGGTCAGAGGCGATAAGGGGGGAACGGAGGATAGAACTTGGTCGCGCCCGCAGTCTGCTGCTCGCAAAAGGGCGTCGGCGCTCCTCCCCCACCCCTCCTCCCCTCGCATGGCGCCTCCAGACGGGGAGCGGCTTCGTGGTGGTGGAGCCGCCCCGCCACGCCTCGCCACGCCCCGCATCGAGTGCGCCCCAAAGTGACCCTCAAAAAGAATCTTTCCTGTTGGGCGCCACCGCCTCCTCGCCATTTCATTTCGCGCGGACGGTCATGTTGCTCCGTGTGAGTGCGAGCACGATGCTCAACCCGGCCCAGCCAACCCCCTGGAGCCCGTGGACCTTGGCGCCGCCCTGACCCTCTCCCTCCGTGCCACACGATTGCCGAACAAGCGGCTTACGATAGACCCAGCTGCTCTCAGAGCGGGGTCACCTTTTACACTTTGCAGCTTTTTGAAGCTTGTGCTGCAGCTACACCGAGCCACCCCCGGCCGTGCGTCGCTCACAAGTGTGCACAGGCTTGCCTATCGTCACACTAGGTACCCTTAGATGTGAATTCCTGGTTTTGTTCAGACTTGGTACTCAACTTATCCAAACTGCACATTCCAAATCAGAATATCACCCTGTAGACTATCTTTCTATATATATTTGAAACTATAAGCCCTTATCGGGAGTTTTGGAATATGAAATTCAGCACAAAAGTAAGGGTCAGAGGGAGAGAGAGAGAGAGAGAGTTTGGGAAAAATTGAGAATTTATAGCAATACCTGAGAGTGTGGTGCCGTTCAGAGCGACCATACCTATCGTGTTAGATGTTCTTTTCATGATGATTTCATGCTGTACTGTTTTTTTTGTTCTTTCGCTGCGCATGAAAACGATAGCCCTGTCTCGGTGCAATGAAGTTGCGGTAGTGTTTCACCTTACGTTTGACTGTATCTGCAATAGCAGGGCTCCGGACTGGAGAATGGGCGCCTGGTGGATGGGGAAGCGGCGGTCGGGGTGGGGTTTCAACTTGCCAAACACCCCATTCTTATGCCCCCCGCCCTCTCGCCGCCCCCCTCTCTTTCGCCTCGCAATCGGCAGTGCGGTCTTGTGCACTGCACTGCACTGAACTGCACGGCCCTCTCAGCAGGCCGGCCGGCGCCCCCCGCCCCATCACCATGGTATCGGCTCGGGCCGAGCTATCGACCGGGCCGCCGCCGCAGCCGGCAGAGGAGGCGGGCTCAGAGTGTCCGGCGAGGAGATCAAAAGCACGGCGGTGCATGCGCAAAACCACGTCGGGAGATTTAGGGCGTTGTGCATCCTTCGAGCGGGTGCTACGGCCGCCGAGGCGACGGAGCGGCGGCATAGCGTCGCCAAAGCGACGCCCTCCGCCCGCCCCGCACCCGCCCCGCCCCGCCCGGCGGTGACGACGACGACGGCGGCGGCCTTAGTTGGGGCAGGATATTGCGGTGCCTCTGGCCGCGGGGCGGGGCCAGCGGAGGCTGTGGGACGCGACTCCAGCAGAAAACAGGCAGCTGTCAAGCTGTCACTGTCACTGCACCTGCGGGGGAGCTGCCGGAGACACCCGGGGGCGCACCTGCCTCCGCTCTCCACCTGCCGCCCTCACCTGGTTACCTCCAGGTGCCTTGGCCGAAGAGGCAATCAGACCAGAGCAGAGGGAGGAAGGAGGAGCAGGCTCGTGCGACGCCGCAGAACGAACGCCTGCGCAAACATATCCGATCGGGTAAAATTTGGGCTGATGGACCCGGATGATGTAGCTCGAGAATATTCTTCTCATTACGAGGCGAATCTTTAATGGTGATTGGAATGTAGTTCGAGGCGCGCGCAGAGAACCACTTCGTGGGCACTTTGGGTCACGGACGCGACGCAGGGGCGAGTAGTTGTTTCGTTGGGTCAATATTGAAGGGAGCGAGCGGCGGCGCGAGGTCGTTAGGGGGACGAGAGGGAATGTGGTCGGGTGACACACCAGGACTGGGGGACGAGCAGCGCGATGGGGGGGAGCAGGCGACACACCCCAAGGCAGCGCAGCGCGGCCAAAAATTACTTCCAGCCTCTCTTCCGTCTGCCGGACGTAAAAGAGTTGAGGAGGGAGGGGGAAGGTTGGAGGGGAAGGGGCGGACCGGATATAATCTGAGGGGGGGAAACTGTGCAAAGTATTTCCCTCTTCTCTCTCAAGGGCGCTGCCGGAAATCGCCTGTGAGGCTCGTTTGACGGACGGATGGCATTTCGTAACACATTTCATGAGCCATCGTTCGCTCTCCGGGCTGGGCTCGGGCGTGGTCTGGAGTGGCACTGCCCATCACCGCCAGGCCTGGCCCGGCTGAGCTGCGGTGCGGCCGAACTCACCCCTCCCTCTTTTCGTCCTTGTCGCTTCCTCACCCGAGCTGGCGCGGCCCGGGCGTGCGAGTTAGACGGACGGCGCTGCCCCGACTCCGGCCCGGCTCCGGCAGTCCGATACGTATATATATCTCCGGAATCTAATTCAGCTGAGGCCCGCACTCTGGGCTGCTCGCTCTCGCTGTGCCACTCCGGGTACCACACGACCCGGCAAAAACGGTTTGGTGTGTTCGGCGTGGTTTGGGTTTCAGTCCCCCCCTACCCTCCCCTTCACCCCTTCTCCGACCGGCCGGCGGACTGGCGTCCCGTTTCGCACCCCACACCGCGCCCGCCAGGGCGGGGGACGGGGGACGGCCTGCGTGCAGAACTGGGTCAGTGAGCACGATTTGCAATCGCAGATATGAAGGTTTTGGTCGTCCCCTGTTCAGTGGTTTGTGCTCGCCCGGTTAACCTGCCGTATCACTACCAGCCCCTCGCGCCCCGGTAGGCACATTCGAAAAGAGGGTCCAAAAGAAGAGCGAAAAAAGAAAAACTGACAGGTCTTAGCCACGTTCGTTCTACGTCATTGCTGCCCCTCTCCGTCAAGGAAAGATGGCGGGTGTTGATGCCATGGTCAGGGCGTGCTGCCTGCAGCCGTTCGCATCGCACTGCGTCGGTCGTCCATATTCTTTTTTGTTTCGCCGGGGAGAGGAGAAGCCGCATTTTCCGAGCGCGACTGTGAAAACCACTCCCGCGGGAGCAAAGCGCTGACTCTCGGAAACTATTTGCCGATATTTTGGACCGCTCCACATCGCGCAGCCAATGGCCGCCGCCGGCACAGCCCGCGTCCCACCCCTCTGCCTGTACCAGCCAGAGCGCTATGACCTAGAGGGAGGAGGAGGAGGAGGAGAACGAGGAGGGGAGGGGGAAGGGGTGAAAGTGAACGGACAAGGCAAGGACACCTGTCTTCAGGCCTGCAACTCTTGCCTGCCGTGGGACCTTGGGGCGCCTCGGCCGCGCGGTGCTGAGGGGTAGGGCCCCTGCGGGGCGCTGTGCCGGCGCCTCTGCGGGCGGCCCGAGCCCACGGGCCTACGCCCGCACGTCCGCAGGCTGCCCCGCCCCGGCCGAGGGACGTGTCAGGACCGTAGGTCTGGACGCTGGGCCGGGCACTCGCCCACCAGGAGGCCAAGGCGAGGAAGGCGCCAGGCGCTTGAGAAAAATAATTGTATGTCGTCTTCTCGCACTGACTTAGGGATCATATCATCCAGAAAATATGTCCGTCCGCATTGGCCGCTCCTAACCAAGCTCTCAGCGCCTGATGGGTAGGCAACGTCTTGACTGGCATGCATGCGTGTACTGCGGAGTGGCCTACCTCGAGTCTCGCAGGGGTCCAGCTCCCTTAATAATTTACCAAATGAATTTGAGAGAAACGGGCGTACTTTCTGGATGGTCCCTTAGGAATCGACCATGATAAAGTGCACCCGTTTTTCTCAGATAACTTGGCAAACTATGGTAGCTTGGCGCCTGCGAGGCTTGGGGTAGGCCACCCCGCAGTACACGCATGCACGCCAGACAAAATGTTGCCTATACCCATCAGGCGCTTTGAGAGCTCGCACAGCGGCTGAACTTGGCAGGTTCGTAACGGCAAAAGAGGGACGTACTTTCTGGGTCATGCCTTTCTAAAAAGATCGAAGAGGCGGTGCTCGAAATCGAAAATAAATACAATTCTGCGGAGCGCTACGCTGCGCCGGCCGCTGCCCCGTGTACATCCATAACTTTGCTTCCCTTGTCGCTAATGAGGTCGACCTGACGTGATGGAGCACCACCTCTCCCTCTCTGCCTCCCTCCCTCCCGGACGCCGACGCTGCGCGCTGAGTGCGGAATCGAATAAGCGTCGCGGAGGAAGTCGGCGAAAAAGAAAGTTGGGCTCCGGCCGATAGCGAGATGGCGAAGGGCGACCGGGACCGGCGAGGAACAGAAGAAAGTGCCACGGCCGGAGGAAAACGAGGCAGCTGTCCTGTCGTGGTGCGGATGGGGGTGGCGTCATTGGGCTTACTAGGAAGGGGGCGAGAGGACCGCCGCACGGAGGTTAACGAGTGACACGCCTAGTGAAACGTATTTGAAAATAATTCATATGCCCATGAAGAAAATTGCCGTAGGGCGTTGCTCAGCGTATTTTCTGCAAGCTGCTACTTTCTGCTCACGATCCCAGGGAGGGGGAGGCGGCGCGCCGCTGGCTGCAAGGCGGACATAGCAAAGAGGACAATGACAAACAATGTTGCCAGCGGCGAGAGAGAGGAGGGAGAGTGGCTGGATAGAGAGATAGATACATAGAGAGAGGGAGAGAATGGCGTGGGGAAGGGGCGTAAGTGAGATGGGGAGGACGAATGTGAGGCACAGAGAGGTGTGAGTGAAACGGGACGCGCCCGCCACGTCGCTCTGCTCCTGCGGGGCTGTGTGTGCCGAGGGGAGGGCTGCGCGAAGCGAAGGCGATGTGGAGCGAAGGTCGACGGTCCATGAGACTCCTCGAGCCGACGCGGAGGTCCTCCAAACGAATTCTTTTGTCCGCAACGTTGTTTGACCCAAATAGTCTGCATTCGCGTCAAATCCTTTGTGCCACTTCCGTTTGCATTCTATCGAAGTTTTATCACCTGCTGCACACGAAATCACCTCCATATCTCGAACACGAACGTCGTTTAATGGCCGTTTTGTCTAGTTTAGTGCAGCCTCTGTACCAAATGCAGCGCGGATAAAAGTATGACGTCCAACCGGAACCCAATTTAAAAGTTTCCCGCGCCGGGGGCGTCGGGTGGTGCGCCGCGCGCTCACGGCGCCAGCATACGACTTCCTGTCAACTCGATGAGCCCCACCGACCTGGCGCGTTGGTGACCCGGCTGATATCCGGCAAAGTCCGACTATATGGGGTTATGGCCCGGCTGGAGATTTGGAGGGGGGGGGGGAGAAAAGCCAAAGCATTACCCGCGTCGGGCTTATAATGCCGTGGGTTATATTTGAGAGGCAGATTATCGGGCATTTGAAATGGGTTGGTGGGAGGGGCTGGGCGCAGCCGCTCGCCGTGCTCAGCGCGGGCTGCACGCTGTGCCCATGCACAGCCCGACGGCGCCCAAAGCCAAC
>NW_026270412.1:0-1181 GCF_000697945.3 Frankliniella occidentalis | reverse complement strand
TTAGAGTTTTGCGCAATTTTTCCTGAATTCAGAGCGAGCTTCCCCAGATTTTCGCAACTTTTCGGGAGTGTTGGTGAGTTGGCGTGAGTTTGACGAGAGGCAAGCAGCCCGGTTTGAGCGAGGAGCGAACAGCCACCTTCCTTATGGCTCTGAGCGCATGCGGGCTGCTATAACCATCAGGTCCGCCGGGGCTGGTCGCTGGCCGCCCACCCCTGTGGAACGTAGGCTGGCATAAGACTCGCCACGGGCCAGTCGCCACTCGGTGGTGGGGCCCGGGGGTTAGGCAGGCACGCTAGCGGGCCGCGGGTCGCGACGCGACACGGCCAGGCGAGGCGAAGGTAGCTAATTCAATCAGTTGGCCTAGCGTAATGCTTTGCAGGGGGTGGGCCAGTCAGAAAGGAAGGGGGGGGGGGGCTGGCCGCGGCCCCTCCCAGTGTCACGGCTGTCAGGCGACATGCGGGGCACGCCAAAGATACGGGGTCACAAAGAGGGGGAAAGAGGAAGAGAGGGTGGAAACAAACCTTCGGTGGTGACTGGGGTGGGCAGGATCGGGGCGAACGGAGTGTGGAGTATATACATACGGAAATTCACGTCACGCACTGGCAAATAGGTGGACGAGCAAGGTATGAGTCTGCGTGTGTATGTGTGTGTGTGCGTACGCGGGAAGGTGAAGGGGAAAGTGTGGGTGTGAGCGTCCTCAGGAGGAACGGGGGCCGCGGTCGGTCACGGCGTCCAGACGCTCCAACGTTAGCGTTCGCGCGTGTCGCGTGTGCGTGCGCGTGCGTGTGTGCGTGCATGCATGCACACATGTGTGCGTAGGCTGTAAAGAGAGACAGACTCAGAGACTCAGAGATTGATTATTATACCACAAAATATTCAGTGTTAGACAAGATATGTCTGTAGACATAAGTTTTAGCATTCTTTAACACTGTAAGGATATGTTTGTTATAACATTTTGCGATTTTGTGTTCTTTGTTCTTTTTCATCTACACGCTTTGAAGATTTTAGATTTTATGGTAATTTCCGAGGGGTGCCCAACTCGAAAAAATCGTGTACACCTGATTACCAAAAAGCGACGATTACCAAGGATTACCAGAGATTACCGAGGATTGCCGAAGATTACCGAGGATTACCTATGATTACCAAGGGTTTCCGAAGATTACCATTGACAAAAGATTACC
>NW_026270411.1:5384-6160 GCF_000697945.3 Frankliniella occidentalis | reverse complement strand
GGACATGTCGGGCAATCCGAGTAACCACATCAATCGTATGTGGTTTCGAGTGGTAATACACCACCTACACGTACTACTTGTAAAACGTGAAACCCCTGGTAGTGCGGTTTGCAGGGCTGGGAAGACCTCGGACGGGCTATGGGTCCATCGCCTGGACGGAGAATGAAAATAACGCGGGGGAAAGGGGAGGGGGGAGGGGGGGTCGGTAACGAATACGACCAAGGGATGAAAAATTCATACCGCCGACCTCCTGAGCGGCTCCAGAGCCAGGAGGGGCAAAGGGCAGAGCATGTTTGACTTGATGTGCGGAGTGGAGATAAATCACCTCAACCCGCCCCTCCCCGCCACGCCAAGCCCCGCCACGCCCCACCACGCCACGCTACGCGTCCGCCGCACGATATCAAGATATAGATTCCCCCGTTCCGCTGTGAGACTGTCGAGTTTTCAAAAACTGTCGATCCGTGCTTCCCTCGCCTGCGTGCGTCTCGACCGGAAATCGGAAATCTCAGTCGTAAAGGCGGCGAGGACCCATGCCTTCCGTTTCGGCGAGGGTAAAAAAATATATGGAGAAAAGAGTGGGAATAAAACGTAAGTCACGATTCGGAAAAAAAAAACCACTTTGCGGCTTATTTGGCTGCTAGTTTTTCTTTACAATTAACAATATCGGGATTATTCTGTTATAGTATGCCCATCGCACTTGTGATGCTTAAATTTTGCCTTCGGAATTGGGAATTTGGCAACAAAAAGAGGCCAACAACGAGCCCACAGTGTTTGAG
>NW_026270411.1:0-409 GCF_000697945.3 Frankliniella occidentalis | reverse complement strand
GTCCGTACCAAGCCTTGCCGGGCGGGTCCGGCTCGTCGGGCGGGTCCGGCGGGTCCGGCGGGTCCGGAGAGGCGGCCTGCTGTCCAACCCCGCCGCCGAATGGCCCATGAGCCCAGCAAGTGCGTCCTCGGGATGGACATTGTGATTGTCCTTCACGCCACCATAGACTAGACCCGGGGACTGCCTGGCTAGACACCCCTTACCTCGTTAATGCTTAACCTTATTTTTTATTTTTATTTTTTTTTTTTTGCCCCCTCGCCTCATCTCATAATCTATTTCGTTGTGATGTTTATATATATGGAGTTGAAAGTGTCAACAAGCATTTTTTTTCTTCGCGTAGCGACCCCTTTGGCCGTTATGTAGTGAATCTTGTGCTTCAACAACCCCCGCGCTGCTTCCTTTGCGCTGC
>NW_026270410.1:6167-6886 GCF_000697945.3 Frankliniella occidentalis | reverse complement strand
TGCGGGCTGGCCCCGTCGTCGTGCCCTTGACCTCCGACCACGCCTTGCCACGCCCCGGGCCCGCGTCGTGCCCGTGTCCCAAATGCCGCGCCGATAGCTCGGGCGCGTTTGGAGGTCGCTGCCCCCGCCGCCTGCCTGCCTGGCCCAGTTCCATTATTGAGCTACCCGTTCCAGGAGGCGGCTGTGAGCTGCGGGCGGATCTATCGGGCGATCAGCATCAGCCGACACTCGCTAAACTTTGCCAACTCATTGTCTGTTTAAAATCTTAAAAAATCGTAAATAATCCAAATAAAAATATATTGCTTTTGAGACGAAGACGTTATAGCCCTTCTGTTGCGGCACAGGCTAATCCGTGCGCGGCCACGGAAGTGATTTTGCTGTGCTCGTTGCCCATTTTCCCGCAAATGGCGCTCGGGATCACGCAGCAGCAGCCCCGCTCTGGCGCCACGCGCGGCCGGCCAGGGGTGGCGGCGCTAATGACTACGGTGGCGGCCTGCCGCACTCACCCTCGCGGATCTCGCGGCGAGTGAGCGGGTAGGTCTGCGTACGGACGGAGGGGCTGGCCGTCAAGGAGCGTGCTCACGGGCGCTCTCGCACACACCCCACCCTGCCCCGCCCCGGCACTACAGTAATGCACGCGTGTGTAAGGGAACAGCCAAGCTGGATCGCCCCTTAGTCGCTGGCTAAGGCTCTCTTTGAGCCCGAAGCCACCAGGAGCA
>NW_026270410.1:0-832 GCF_000697945.3 Frankliniella occidentalis | reverse complement strand
AAAGAAAACATAAACGTCTTACTAAATCCTCTCCATTTCCCTTTTTTGTCCGTCCTTTGAACTCCACGGCTGATGAGAAACGTTCATGGTGCGTGAAGGTGGAAACGCGGCCCAAAGAGGAGCGGACGGGGATGGGGTTGGTTGAGTAATGGAGAGCACAGAGGAGTCATCTTGACCGAAACGTACGGCCGTAGCGCGGTTAGCTTCCGCCCCACGATGTGCGTGTGTGTGTGTGGTGCATTTAGTCTCCTTATAATTGGACTCGGTCACCCCCCCCCCCTCTTCACGGAGACAGTTCCTCGTCACGTGGCTGCTAAGAATACCGCCGCGTCCCCTCTGATCTGACCTGTCCCATCCGTCGCCGGTGCTGGCGCCGGCAGCGGGGCGGCCGGGGGCAGCGCGCCTCTGGGGTCGGCAAACTCCCAGGACTTGACATGAGGTTCGGAAGTCCTAATGAGACGAAAACTGTCGTGCGCGGCGCTCTTGGTGTGGATCTAATGACACGGCATTGATGAAAGAAGTTGTCCCCCTCCCGGTTGAGGCCGCGTGTCCGCTTCAGCAGTCCACTCCAGGTGTGCCGCTGGAGGCAGTGCGTGGGCCGTGCGGGGCAGGCCGCGGCTTCGGCGAGGTCCCAGTGGACTCCTGCCGCGGCTCGGACCCATAGAGCGCGAATAAATGCCTCTCCAACCACCTTCAGCAGCATCGATTTTGAGCCACCTGCTGCCAACCCGCCAGGGGTTCCTCTCGGTCCCCCTCCCCCCTCCTCCATCCTCCATACTACTCCATCCGCCCTTCATCTGACCGCGGTGGCGGCGGGGAGGGGGTGCCCCCC
>NW_026270409.1:2627-3689 GCF_000697945.3 Frankliniella occidentalis | reverse complement strand
GAAAGCGGGGCCCGGCTCACGTCCGTGTTCTGGAGTTGTCAAAAGTCGCCACTAGGTAGGCGCTAGTGCCGCTATGGCTTCGTTAGCTGCAGTGCCATGTGGTGCCATAGCGACGAAAGCGCCAAGTGCAAGACTTGCAAGCTACTCAACCCGGACATGTTGGGGAGCCATTCCGTTCAGGGTAGCCGAGGCTCCATGATACTCCGTGAAAGGCAGACTCGTAAATGGGCCTTCGGCCCCAAAAGTCACAAATTTTCTTCTCGGGGTTTTGTTTTGACGAGTAACCCCACCATAGACCATCAAATATCTGAGAAAAAGCAATAAAATGTTTTGGGATAATTTTCGGGTGAAAAATGGCGCCCAAGCGGTTAGAGATAGAGCCAAACGGACGAAATTGGGCCCAAAAGACTCTACTTTGACAAGTTCCTTCTAAGAAAGATGGGTCATTCCATGTCAACTCGACAGGGTCGCGGGCGAGTGGTTTTCGGAATTCGGAAAAAATTGGCCAAAACATGCGAGAATGGGTCCCTGACACTACCCTAAGACCGTTTTCAAAAAATTTGATTTATGATTTTTGGCGATTCTTTCATGTTTTGGCGGTTTTTGATGCAGACCTTTTTTCAAATGCGTATAAGTCCGGTGATTTTCAACATAATTTAAAAAACTTTTTTTTTAAATTATTCAGCAGAGAATGAGGATTTTAAAAATCGTAATGTTTTTTAAATTTGGACAGTTTTTGTTAAAAATGTCCAAATTTAAACATTTAAACGTTCAAAATTTCAAATTTCGACTTTTTGGATTTTGATGAAATATTTTTTTTTCGTGTTCCTCGGGTCAAAAACTATATGTTCACACATTGACAATGACGGTAGCTTATTTAGTTTGTCGTAGAGGGGCGCTAGAAAAGAGCACTGCACTTTCGGAAATCGCAATAGTACTCTGCTTGTCACGCTCTTCCCAGATCCGGTGACTGCCTGAGCGGTTCAGAACCAAAAGTAGGAACATGTAGACATTATTGACCCCCCCCCAGCTACTCTTGCACAGCACTATGAATACCTCTAA
>NW_026270409.1:0-330 GCF_000697945.3 Frankliniella occidentalis | reverse complement strand
GCCTAAACGGTGAGAGATAGAGCCAAACGGACGAAATTTTAGTCCAAAGGGTTCTACTTTCTCAAGTTACCCCTTAGGAAACCATCAAATATTTTCTAAGCTTAATATATTGTTTTGGGCCACTTTAGTCAGAAAAACTCCCTCTAGCGCCTAAACGGTGAGGGATAGAGCCAAACGGACGAAATTTTAGCCCAAAGGGCTCTACTTTCACGAGTTACCCCTTAGGAGACAATATTTTTTTTCCACTTCTTGGACCAACCCCTATTTCTTTGTTACCCCCTCAGACCCACTCAGAGGTGGTTGCCAGGATTTGCACCAACCGTTTCGTTG
>NW_026270408.1:5249-5595 GCF_000697945.3 Frankliniella occidentalis | reverse complement strand
GGTCGAGTGACTCGCGCTCCAGGCAATCTTTGGCGGATAGGCGTTCGGGCTGTATGGGTCGGATCGGAAAAATATTAACAGCAATGGAAAGCTTGAACCTAAAACTTCAATCGGCTCGCTTTGACCCACCATTTATCTCTGATAGTTTAAGAGCTAGAGCCGACAGAAGTCGTGGGTAGCTTACCCACCAGGTGCCACATAAAGTCACCTTAGTTATACGTAACTGGGCATAAACAAGTAAGGTTCCTGATAAAATAGTTTCAGAGTAGTCAAACGCGCGCCTTGGGCCCTTAAAACTGTCTTTCTTGAATTATTTCCACTAACCCAACCTAACGTTCGTAGCCGC
>NW_026270408.1:0-999 GCF_000697945.3 Frankliniella occidentalis | reverse complement strand
TTTTATTGAGAATAGGCAAAAGGAAGCAGAGTAAATGTTGGGCACTGATAGATCCCTCAGAAAGACACCTGAATGCATGCAATTTTTTTTCTACACTCGTCAAAACATTTAGCGGTCCACTTTTTTACGCCTGGATTAAATTATCTCCCCTAGCACCTAGGAAGTCGAGATTTGACATAGACATGCATCCAAAATTCGTTGCCTATTCTGCAAATTGTGACGAGAATATTGTATGTCTCGTCAATATTGATTTACAGCAGCTTAGGGGGTCATGAAATGCACCTGTGATCAGGATTGGAACGCGGTAGGACTGAAATATCCACATTTTTCACACTAAGGAGGCCTGGAAAAGTCTGGAAACTTTAGTTGAGAATGTGTAGGACGCACTGAGAAAGTCCCCGGTGGAAAACGCGACGATTTTCAAAAACTACCCTTAGGGTAGGGGTGACCATCCCTGTGTCACTTTAGCCCCTCAGGGGGGAGTGGTGGCAAACCTGCTTTACAGCAGCTTAGGGGGTCATGAAACGCACTTGTGATCAAAATTGGAACGCGGTAGGACGTTTCGTTTTCGCGCAGCAGCCAAAAATGTGTGAATTTGCTCAAAACCAACCCCTTAGTTTACGCCCCTGTAGCGACAAAGCGGGGTGGAATCCCACGGTCGCCACCACGGTCACAGAAGGGCATAACCTTTATCTTTTGGGGTACCGAGAGCCTAGCCGCTGGCAACACTCATTCGGGCCGCCGGGCCTGCTAAAAGAAGGTACTGCTTTGCACCGCGCCCGGGCCAGTGGCTGACTTACGCACACGGACTTGTCAAACTGGTTTCTCATCCGAAATTCTTTGCCTTTTCTGCAAATTTTGACGAGAAGATTGTTAGACTCGTCAATAATCCATTAAATTTACACAAAAGTCAAGGAATTTCGGATGAGAAACCAGTTTGACAAGTCCGTGTGCGTGCTCGTCAGCCACTGGCCCGGGTGCGGTGCAAAGCAGTACCTT
>NW_026270407.1:9270-9975 GCF_000697945.3 Frankliniella occidentalis | reverse complement strand
AGCGTCTGACAGGATTCGCAGCTGGCTGCAGTGAGTGGGGCCCCCTGTCTTACACTGTAAATCCAGGGTGACCAGCAGCTGTGCGACTCAGGTACCTGACCCTCTGGACACCTTGTGGTTTGGCGCCGTTTCCCTGCAGTGGGGCCTAAAGGCAGGGGGTGTCCAATAACAAGGCACCCTACCTAGGCTTGGCCTGGACCCTCATGCAGGGGAAAGGTTGCCAGACCACAAGGTGTCCAGCAGCTGAGTGTTTTCGTCCCCCCCTCGTGCAAATGGCGTCACGTTATCTCTGGCATGTCCAGGAGGCACTGCGTCCCGGTCGCCGCTGAGGGAACAGCATGGAGTCAGCCTTCATGGCATAAATGGAGCTGCAGCGGGCCCGGCAGCGCCGCTGGCTGAAGCGGCTGGAGGAGTGGGAGACCAGGCTGAAGGAGCGAGAGGCGATCATAGCGGAGCACGAGAAGCCCCTGCGAGCGCTCCTGGGGTAAGGGTTGGCGATGCAGCAGAAGGGCGGCGCCCTCCCGCCAGGTGAACGTCAGTAGAATCATCACACGTTTGTCTCTTCGGCAGGATGTCCGGTTGCGGTTCGGGCTGCTTTGCGCTGGGTCGTATGGATCAAGGCCGCCGCCGAGAGACCAAGAGGGCTCGTGCTATGCAAGTGGATGCTCGTGGGCCCGCCGTGTTAACATGACTACCTTGCACCTG
>NW_026270407.1:0-3385 GCF_000697945.3 Frankliniella occidentalis | reverse complement strand
GCCAGCCCCGTCTAGGTCTAGACTTCGCTCGGCACTCTCGTTCCTTTGTTCTCGTCACGGCTGGCTACCTGGGCACTTGAGCTTGAGTCAACCAAACGGCCCTTGCTACCACGGCTTTTCGGTCCGCCCTCCTCGCCGCCCGCGTCCGAGAGCAGAAGTTGTCATCGAGGTAAACGCCAAGCTCGCCGAGGCCTCACTCAAAACCGCCAACTCATTAGATGCTCGTCTCCGGCGGGCGGCACGAGCAGGGGAGCAGGGTGGTGGTGGTGAGGTATGGACAATGTCGGGCTTATCACCCCCGCCGGCCGCTCCGCGCTCCCTGGAGTGGAACAGTCGTGAGGTCGCTGCTCTCTCGGCACGCTCCGAGCCTCCGGCGCCACCGTGATGCGATGCTGCCGCGCGGTACGGAACAGGAGCGCGATGTTGATGTCGCTGCAGCAGAAAGGATCGAGAGGGAAAGGGGGGGGGGGCTGATCGCCATAGAGTCGGGCTGGAATAGTAGCATCCAGCAGGAGTCAATAGGGCATGCCATGAAGTCGAGACTACGACTGGTATCATGGTCTCGCCGAAACTGGTGCTGCTGCATTTGGCGGTCCCCGGCCCGCTGGAGGGCACTCGCGGAACGACACGGCAAGCAGCGCGAGCAGCGCCCTACCCGACCCCGCGGGGCTCCGTTACCTCTCTGAGCGCCGCTCTCTAGCCGCGCTGAGCCCGGCCGGCCGTCCCATCCGGCGCGGCGCAGCGCGCAGCGGTCCCGTTGGGACTGGGGGGGCGGCCGGGCAGGCCGGGCCGGAGGGTACCGGAGGGGGCCCAACTTCGCGGTGTTGTTGCCAGAACCAGGCGGGCGATGGCACGGGGTGGCGGCCGTTTCGCGGACCGGTAGCTGCCCGGGCGGTTTGCGACGCGGAGTTGACAGTTTTGGGCCTGCTTCGGAGAGTCGGGGCGCAGGATGCCGTCGTCGTCAGGCTGGGGTCGGAGTACGTGAGCACCAGTTGAGCACCGTCGCGTCGCGTGACCCCCGCCGCCATCGTGGACCTGGTCCTGGCGATGAAGCCCCGCCACATCCGCCGCCTGGTGGTGGCGTTGGCGGTGTGCGGGGCGCTCCTGCTGGTCGCCTCCCTCGTCCTGGGACTGCTGGACAACGGCTTGCTGCAGGGCAAGAAGAGTACCCGCACCGAGGGCGACGACGACGACGCGCCGGCGCAGTTCGGCCCGGATGACCCCGGAGGCTTCCACCGCTTCCAGGACGAGCTCGTGCGCCGCAAGTCCGAGGAAGGACAGCGTCGACGTCAGGAAGAGGGCGCCGAGGACGCCGTCAACGTCTCGGAGAAGGAGGCAGCCAGTTTCATAGTGAGTTGCAAATTTTAGGTGCTCGCGCGTAAGATTTCACAAGCGCGCCTGATTATTGAGGCTTTGCATGCGTGCGCTAAGGTCGACCTGGAAGGCACATACTTGTATATTAGAAACGTTTTTCGTAAAGAAAGTACGTCCATTTTAGATAGTCCCCTAATTCCTCTGATTCATTCGGCAAATCACGGGAGCTCAGCGCCTGCGAGACTGGGGATAGGCCACCCCGCGGTGCACGCATGCGCTGTAGTCAAGTTGTTGCCTACCTAGCAGGCGCTATGAAAGCTTGCGTCGGCTGAACTAGTGGCCAGTAGGCTGAACTTGGCAGTTTGGCTCGGCGAATGACGGACGTACTTTCTGGACGATCACCAAGTCATGTGTTTCTCGACCAAATTGAGCATCGTATTTACATCCCACTCAAATAAGGCGACATGTCATGTCTGCATCGCCTTGCATTTCTCCCTCATGTTCTACTCGGAGCCAGTGCACGTAAAGCCGTTTTGTTTGCAGCGAGCAGCGAGCCGCTGGAACGAGCACCGCCTGCAGAGGGTCCAGGAGGTGTGCGCGCGCCACAACCTGGGGCTCTACCGCTCCTCCGCCGCCCCGCCCGACGTCAAGCTGCCTCCCACCCCGCAGTACGCCGTGTTCTACTACGATAGGTATGTGTGTCTCAGATCGTGTATTCCTAATCGTGTTTGGGAGCTCTTCTACACTACTGGTGAACTAACGCGGGGTTCCCTCTCTTCCCCCAGATCGCACAAGATGGCGTGGTGCCCCTTGTACAAGGCCGGTTCCACATCCTGGCTGTACAACCTGTGCCTGCTCGGCGGCTACTCGGAGAGGGAGCTGAGCTCCACCAAGGAGCAGCTCAGCACCCTGGCCAGGAAGGCGTACCCGGAGCTCGAATACCCCGAGGCTGAGGAGGTAGTACCATCTTGCTGCCTCCTCCCGTTCTACCTCTTGTGGGATGTGTGATCTTGTTTCTGACTCAGAGATTCTCTTCGACAGGCTCTCCGCAGCAGCCGGAAGCTCCTGGTGGTCCGCCATCCTTTTGCCAGGTTGCTCTCGGCGTACCGAGACAAGCTGGAGAATAGGGTGGCGGGGGCGGAGCACGGCAGCGCGCACTTCTACCGCAAGTACGGGCGCCGCATCGTGGACAAGTTCCGGGCGGGCGGCGCCGCGGTGCCGACGAGCCAGGTCGTGTCGCCGCAGCACGTGGTCAGGGACCCCGGCAGGCTGCCGCCCGCCGACGACGAGCCGACCTTCAAGGAGTTCGTCAAGTATCTGATCGACGTGGACCTGGCCAACTACGCCGACGACCACTGGATCCCGTACTACCTCTTCTGCACGCCCTGCCTCCTCAACTACGACATCATTGCCAAGGTGGAGACGTACCTGGAGGACCAGGTGTACATGATCAGGGCCCTGGGGCTCCAGGACAGCATACGCCCGCGGTGGAGGCACCGCACCGCCCCCCGAGGCCAGGAGGGTCTCCCGACGTCGTCCTCTCAGGACGTCGACACGACGGCCAGGCGATACTTTGCTCAGATAAGCGAGCGCGAGCTGCGCGCCCTCTACCAGAAGTACAAGCTTGACTTTGAGATGTTTGACTACACCCTAGAGGACTACCTGCCGTATGTGTCTCCAGAGCCAGCGTGATTGCCGGGCCGGGGCGGCCAGCCAACCGCCAACCAAATACACGATTAAGAGGTGCTGTTGTGACGCACCGGAAAACTGGAGTCTCAATGTTTGAACGACACCGGAGTCTGGTTGGACTTGATTTTGGCCTTCCACTCCAGACAGGGTTTTTGTGCACCACAAATTGCCTCCCTTTCAAGCGGCCTTTTGGCGTTCGGTTTCTGATCCTTTGGACTGTGAAAGTGGCCTTCCCCCTCCCTCCACCCACACTTCCCTCTCCTCCCCTCCAAAAAGCGAAACCTTAAATTAAAGTGAAATACAGAGTTGTGATAAACCTTTTGTATAATCTAATTCCTACACGACGTCATCAACGTGGAAACGTTAGCCGAGGCACACTTTC
>NW_026270406.1:3307-3819 GCF_000697945.3 Frankliniella occidentalis | reverse complement strand
GCGAGTTATGCTAAATCCCTTCTAACTTATTGATGTTAGCTTATGGATCCAGGAACACACCTATGAAAAGATACATAAGACTAGGCCTAGAAGAAGTTACATATACTTCCAGGCATACTCTGAATGACTACGAACGTGTTCGAACTACAAACTAAATGTTTTTCTCTTTGTTCTTGGTTTTTCATAGAAGTTTGCACGTTTCATTAATGATGTGCCACCATAAAATGAGCCCACTCTTCTGCTTAGAGGAAAATTTTGAACCGACGGCATACTTCTCAGACAGAAGTGTATTTCTGTAACAGAAGTGTATTTCTGTAACAGAAGTGTATTTCTGTAACAGAAGTGTATTTCTGTAACAGAAGTGTATTTCTGTAACAGAAGTGTATTTCTGGAAAAATAACTAGCTATATGTACGCCACACCACGTCTCGCGTAACAGGCTCATCTCACGAAACACTGTTGCGCTGCGACGCGCCTAGCACACATATAGCTAGGCCTGCGGCGCTGACACCC
>NW_026270406.1:0-491 GCF_000697945.3 Frankliniella occidentalis | reverse complement strand
TTTTGTTTTTGATTTTTTAAAAAGTCAATTTTTGAGCTAGTATGCTCATCTTCGAACTCGATCTGTCTTTTTATGGTACAAAACAACCCTGAAAATCCCAGGTCGCTAGCTCAACTCGTTTTCGAGTTATCGTGCGGACAGACAGACAGACAGACAGACAGACGTGCAGACAGACAGACAGACAGACAAAGAAAGTTTGTTCCGACCAGACGGAGTAATAGGCTTCGCTAATCGCTCAGCCAAAAATATTTCTGTTTTGGTTATCTTGGTAAGGAAAACTCCCTTTCGTAATTTGATAGTGAAAGCCAGAAGGACGACATTTTAGCCCAGAGAGTCAATCTTTCACGATTTACCTCTTCAGAGATCATCAAATATTGTCTTTAAATGATGTATTTATTTTTGGGCCAATTTTGTGAGTGAAACTCCCTCTAGCGCCTAAACTGTGAGAGATAGAGCCAAACGGACGAAATTTTCGTCCATAGGGTTTACGA
>NW_026270405.1:2857-3888 GCF_000697945.3 Frankliniella occidentalis | reverse complement strand
GGGGGGGCAGTGGATGAGGAGTGGGAAGTGGAGGGGGGCGGGAGCGGTGACATAGTCGCGCCACAACGAGGGGAGATGACTCCATAAAGGTTGAGCGGGCGCACCCTCTCATCGCGGGGATGTTTAGCGGTCGCACCCTCCCGGCGCGTGCTGGGCCTGCTGGGGTGGGGGGAGCCGCGAGCCCTCCCTAATCACGTAATAGGCGTCAAACAGCCCGCCGGGACACTCCGCGAGACCTGCAGCTCGCCGCGGGACTCCTGCGGTCGGTCGGGACAGATGCCCGCCCGCAGCCGGTGCACTACAGAGGGGAAGGACAACTTACAGCCCTCCGCTAAGTGGCTAAGGGGTGGGAAAGATGCTGGGCTGGTATTCTATGTCATCGCGAGTTATATACTAAAGCGTGGGGGACCACCGAACAAACAGGGAGAAATTCCCTCTTTTGGAAAGTTTTCGAACTGACAGTACAAAGCCGTTAAGGTCTGCAATAAGGGCCCTTAGCATCACTTTAAGGGGTAAGAGAGCTGCGCGCGCGCTTGAGCTAAGTGCTTTCAATGGAATGCTAATGTTTGGGAGGTCGTGATAACTGCGTCTCTGTTTGCCAAAATTAATAATTGAATGCTCAGTCTAACATTTGATTCCATTATTAATGCCTTAGTTCCACAATCCTTAAAAAGATTCGATTTGTGTACAGCCCCAGGTTTCACAGATACTCACCACGTCGGTGCCCCTCCTGCTCGGCCTCCTGCCGCCCGCCTGCGTCAGCAGCTCCGCGCGGAAGCCGTGGCCCGCGGCCGAGGGGTCCCCGCTCTCCAGGATGCCAGCCAGGTAGGCGATGTAGGAGGCGGCCAGCCGCAGCGTCTTGATCTTGGACAGCTGCGCGTGAGAAGGGCGCGTTGCGCATTAGAGCAGGGGGCTGCCAGTGAGCCCGAGCTTAGTGCCAGGGTCGGAGACAGTCGGAGACAGTCGGAGACAGTCGGAGACAGTCGGAGACAGTCGGAGACAGTCGGAGACAGTCGGAGACAGTCGGAGAC
>NW_026270405.1:0-2683 GCF_000697945.3 Frankliniella occidentalis | reverse complement strand
CCCCCCACCTATTCCCATCCTCCCTCCTTTTCACCTCACCCTTCTTGCCACACTGAGTTTGCCTCTGTTGCCAGATAGACAAAGTAGACATCAATTCCCACGAATACACCTTTGCGTAGCGAGTGGGCTGCATCTACGCCTGCCTACCAGTAGAGTAGTCTACTAGGCCACATTCGCACACCTGTGCCGAAGGGTTGCCTAGTACGCAGGTGCTAGATGCAACCCAGTAAACACCTATTTATGCGTGGGTAATTTGCCCACTCTATCCAGAGCCCCGCAACCTAGCGCGCACCTGATGCTCGTTTTGTTCAGAAAAGACGGTCGAACCGGAACACGGCTCCCTCTCGCTCCCACCTCTCGATTCAGCCGACGCCGACGCTCGCTCTTTGGGGGCCTCTGACTCTACCTGGCAACGCACTGCCTCCACACCTGGTGGAGCGCCCCGTGCACCTGTAGGGCTACTGTGCCGCAGCGCAGTAGTGCGGGCGGGTTGCCTACCCACCCGGTGACAGGCGCCGCCGTTGTCGGCTGCACCTGGCACCTGGCGAGGAGCCCGGGCCTGCCTTGCCTTGGGCCTGCCCTTTGCCCGCACTCCGCACTCGACTCCAGTGAGACAAACAAGAAGTGCAGGGGGAATTCCGCGCCTCTTGAAAGGAACAATCGCACTGCGGTTGTTCATAGCAAATCGACTTTATTTGCGATCGTTCAGACACGCGCTACGTCGTTTACTGTACGGAGGGCTCTCACTTGAATACTACACGTTTCTTATCCACGTCTCTGTGCGATTCGATTGGGGAGCGCGGAGACCTCAACGCCTGTGATCGGGGCTTGTGAAAGGGCCCTAAACGAGGAGCGTAGCCACCCCGCCACAGAGTGGCGACCCTACCTCATCAACGGTCATTTAAAATTACACAAGAACTTGGCGGAAACTGGTAAAAATTTCGCCGTAAACGTAAGTTTTATCTTCAAAATCGTCATTTTAGGCCACTTTATTGACGACATCTACGTCGCACCCATTGGGGCACCGATGTCCTGTGCCCCTCCTCGCCAAAGAGAAGAGCCCACCCAACCATAGCTCAGCAAAATCACAGTATCTGACCGACCGAGGCGACCGGTCGGCGGTCAGTACTATGACTCCACGCTTACCGCCTCTCGGTCAGCATACCACCTCTCACCTGCAGTTCGCGGTCGCTGCTGAGCCCAATAAAAGGCGGTCAGCGTAGGGTAGAGCCAGCGCTGACCGCCGGATGGTCGCCTGGGCGACCAGATACGGTGATTCTGCAGAGCTCTGTCCCCAGCCTCCCTAAATTTCTACAATTTTCAGAATGTGTCTCGGATCGATCATCTTTTTCAACTTTTTAAAAGGGTCAAAAATTCCTAATACAACTAAAATCCGCGAAGCCCGTTCTGTTCCCCTTTTAGGACTAAGACGCACCCCTCGAGCCTAAATTAAGCTACCACGACTACTTTTATAAGTGGTTGACTTACTTGAACACGGGCGGCGCGTAGATCTGGTTGATGTGCTGCGGGACGTGCTCCTGCTCGTGCGAGTGCTCGTGCGCGTGCTCGTGGACGTGCGCGTGGACGTGCGCGTGCACCTGCACGTAGGGCTGCGAGTGGTAGTAGTAGTCCTCCTCGGAGCGCGGCGGCGTCAGGCTGCTGGGCGCCGGGCTCACCATGGACGCGATGGGGCCCATGGGGGGCACGCCCATGTCACCCCAGTACGAGCCGCAGTCACCTAAAACCCACACACGGCACTTAGTTTAATCTGAAGCTCTACAAGGAAAGTCCCAGACAGCAAATAAAATTGTCAGATGTTCAGGGAAACGCATGACTTTGTGAACTTCACGAACGATGACCAGACCCATCACGCACTGGACACACAAGTTTGTGAATGTCGCACACTTTCGTAGGCGTGCGAACGCCCATGCAAACTCTTGAGGAAGTACAGGTGTGGATTCTCTCATGCAATTCACACATTTGTGGGCCCATGTGTACGAATGCTGTTCACGCACCTACAGGTGCGCGATATTCACACACTTGGGTCTCCGCGGTGCGCGCGGTCATGCCAAACAGGCACCGCGCGGCCGCGGGGTAGTACAAGTACACACACACACATACACACACGTACCGACGCTCTTGGAGTGCAGGAAGGTGAAGGGCCGCGGGGGCGCGGGTACGTATGCCATCGCTGCGAGCTGCACCCCTGCGGGGGTCCCTGCGGGGGTGCTCGCGGCGGGGGCGCTGGTCCAAGCAGACTCCTGCGTGGACTGAGGGGAGTGGCGAGTCTCTGGGCGGTCTTGTCAGCAGAACAGCACGCTGCCGATGATCACGGGGTCGTGGTCACGCCGCGTGCGATATCCAGGAGAGGGACGACTTCGCGGACCTCGCGGACTTCGCACGAATGGCGAGGACGACGAGACGGACGGACGAGGACACGCGACTGTTCTGGGCACTGGCTGATCACCGACTGACGTCGAGGCTGGGGAGAGGGAGAGAGGCTGCTGAGGATGCTGGGCTGGGGCTGGCGCAGGCTGGTGGTACAGCAGCGGCAGCGGCGCGCTCATTGGCTGCACCGGGAAGCTGCCGCCGTGGCTCCGCCCACACTCCCGCACCCTCCCGCTCCCCCGCCCCCTCCTGCCCAGCTTTATCCTGCTCCTCTCTCTCTGTTTGTCAGCCTCCC
>NW_026270404.1:5701-7953 GCF_000697945.3 Frankliniella occidentalis | reverse complement strand
CCCCCCCCCCCCCCCCTAAAGTCACGTGGTCTGTGCACAACCCCTTACCGAACAAGACTCGCAGTTGTAATAAAAAATTACGATATCTTCGCAGATGTCACGGACCTCAAGTGCAGGTACTTCAGGTGCAGCGGTGGGGAGTGCGTTCGTCGCACTGACATCTGCGACAAGCACAGGGACTGCAACGACGGGTCGGACGAGGTCGACTGCGACAGTAAGTGGAAACGCCTGCATGGGCATTACCTGCGCGGTTGCAAAAAGAGTGCAGATTTCTCTCGCTAATGCAAACTGTTGTTGATATCGATTTGATATCGTGGCAGAATAGGTTGCCCTTGCTTTGAACTACGCGGACAGTTGGGGCTTCTTCTTTTCGTACGACAACACCATATGGTATTTTTTTACCTTGTGCGTGGCCGTGAATAAGGTACCCCACCCACCCGTCCACGTAGTTCATCGACGGACCCTAACGTCTCAGTGGTCTCAGTGATGACGAAACCGTCACGAGTCGGTCAGTTGGACATCAAAACGACCCATTACCGATCACTTAGTTTGGGTGGCGTGACCACCAGGCCCCGGCAACTGGACGGGCCAGCAGGCGGCCGCGCTGCTCAAGTTCGGGTCGCCTGTGGTGCGCGGGCCGGACTGGAAGTGGCGCCACCAGGACGGCGACCCGCCGACCGAGGGCGTCGTCATCTCCAGGGGCGTCCTGTCCGACGGCATCGCGCTCGTCAGGTGGAAGGGCGGCCACCAGAACAACTACCGCATGCGCAGGGACGAGTACGACCTCAAGGCCGTCGCCGGACCCGTGCAAGGTAAGGGAGGGGTTTTAATCTTCCAGAAAAGTATTTTTGGGAAATTTTTCAATTTCAATTTAAAAAAAGAACACCTGAATTTTTCCCTTAACAGTTTGTCTTTTTTCCATTTTTTCCTGGAAAAGTTTCCAATTTTTCCGCCGAAAATTCGGACTTTAAAATTCGTAGTGCAAATGTGAGACGGGAGGGAGATTCTACATGGACACCCCATCGTTGCGTCTCCAACAACTTGTGGGTCTTTTTTTTATTATTTTAAGACTTTTTTAAGAAAGAATCTTTCCTTTCCTCAGATCTGAAGAACCTGACTTGCGACGAACACCAGTGCGGCACGGGCGAGTGCGTGAGACAGAGTGACGTGTGCGACGGCCACAACGACTGCAGCGACGGCTCCGACGAGGAGAAGTGCAAGAGTGAGTACCGTTCTCCGCCCCCCGTCGCTCTCGGGCGCCTGCAGCGCGCGGGGTAGGCTGACCCGCCGAGCAGCTGCGTGCAGCCGGCGGCCCGCCCTCGGCGCCCGGTCGGACGTCGGCGGCGGAGGGCTCGTTCAGTTGGGGAAGCGTTCGGCGCGGGGGCACCATACGCGTTTCAAGAGTGTTGGTTGGCGGCAGGGTTGTTTGTTTGAACTGAACCTCTCATTTAATTTTATTTTTTTGTCGTTCAGAGTCGTGCGGGAAGGGCGAGTTTAAGTGCAAAAACGGATACACGGTGTCCTGGCCCAAGAAGTGTGACGGGGTCCGGAACTGCAACGACGGCTCCGACGAGGACCCGGACCTGTGCGACGGTGAGTTCATGGTGACCGTACGAGGGACCCCATGATATTTGTATCCCATGCAGTGTAAAGATATCATGTGGTCTCGGTGGACTAGAATGTCCGTCCTGATCCTGTTAGGGCTCCACGATATTTGTATCCCCCCTCAAGCGAACGCGGTTTCCGTTCCTCAGGGCCCAGCACGACGCTGATGGTGGGCGAGACGGTGACGGCCTCCATGGAGTTCTCCAAGTCGTTCGGGACGCTGCGCTTCAGCATGTGCAACCGGAAGGCCTGCGACACGGTCATGATGCGCGGCCACGACGCCGACGGCAAGCTCGCGGCCGACTCCTGGCCGCGCTGCAACCGCTGGGGCGTCGACTGCCAGAAGGGCTTCTGGCTCACGGTAAGTGCGCCGCGCCTCGGGGGTTCTTCCATCACGCCTACCCAAAGCCTCCCTTGTATTTGTACTCCCTATGAGAAGTATGAACATGCGCATCATAGGACCTCCGCAGTATCACATATGGTGATCATGCTCATTATTTAGGACTGTGAGAAAAGTACCCCACATATTTGTATCCCCTCTACGATAATTGTACTCCGTATAGGATAGGACCCCTATCCTATCCCATCCCATTTGGACATTTTTAGAGCCTTGAGAAAAGTACCCCCGCCCCCCACACCCTTATTTT
>NW_026270404.1:0-4099 GCF_000697945.3 Frankliniella occidentalis | reverse complement strand
TCGAGTCGCCAATCTCTGACCCCCTTCTGTTGCCGCAGCTCTGACAGTCTCCCCGTCGCTGTGCGGCGTGGGCTCCCACAAGGTGTCCTTGCGGATCATCGGCGGCTCGGAGGCCAGCGCTAGCGAGTTCCCCTGGCACGTCGGCCTGTACGCCGACGGCCAGTACAACTGCGGAGGGTCGCTGCTGTCCGAAAGAATCGTGGTCACAGGTGAGCCTCACATGCCAAAAGTTACCATATCACCCGCATCTTTTTTTTCCGTTTGTTTAAAAATAAAGATATAATAATTGCAATAATTTCAAAATGTTGCAGCCGCACATTGTGTCTTCGACATTCACAAGCAGAACAGGTTGTACGACCCAAAGCAGCTGCAAGTGACTGTCGGGAACACGTACCGGGACTGGTCCAAGGGCAACACCGAGTCGGTCCAGCGTCGAAACGTAAGTGACATGCGGATGTTGTGCCAACAGCACGAAAACGTCCCAAAACACAATCGCCATCAGTTGGAAATGGGTAATCATTCTGATCTCGAGGTGTGAACGTGGTTTCAGGTGAAGGCGCTGTACCCCCACCCACACTACCGCGGCGCGGCCAAGCGGTACGAGGACGACATCGCCATCCTGGAGCTGGCCACGCCCTTCTCGCTCAGCCCCACAGTGGTGCCCATCTGCATCGACTGGAAGGGCTACGTCGTGCCGGCGCTCGCCACCGGGGACGTAGGGAAGGTATTAATCGTGGGACGGGTTGTTTACTTTTCACGCTTAGAATTTGTTTTTATAATTAAACACAAACAGTATTCGTGTCTGCGCAAATGCATTGCAGATATTTTTCGGAGCGGTTGAAGCTTTCACAGTAGTTGAACCCTTTGTCTTACAGGTTCCAGGGTGGGGTAGAACGAAAAACGAGTTCCCCAGTTCAGCCCTGCAGTCGGCCGACATGCCCTACATCCCCTTCGAGAAGTGCTCCAAGGAGGTGCCGAACGACTTCTTGCAGTACCTGAGCCAGGACAAGTTTTGCGCCGGACACATCAACGGTAAGTATAGAGTATACAGTCGGAAACAGCTAACACGGGGAGCAAACATCGTTGGATTTGGACTCCAAAATGACCAGCCCGATCCTCGTGCAGGGTCCACGGTGTCGCACGGGGACAGCGGCGGCGGCCTGGTGTTCCAACACGACGGCCGCTGGTACCTGCAGGGCATCGTCTCCGTCGGACACCCGAACCTGTTCACGTACAGCGCCTACACCAAGATCTCCAACTTCGTGAGCTGGATCAACGTGGTCGCCAGCTCCATACGAAACAACGGTAAGGGCTCCTCCTCGATCATTTCGAATGAATGCAACAACAAACTGTGTTCCGTGCTCCAGTTCTGACTTTTAACTCAAAACAATCGTGGCTGTGTCTGTTTTCAGGCCCCAACGGTCGTCTCAGTGGCTAAAGGAGAGGCGGACGTCGCCTTGTAGTCACACTGACTATTTTGTTGATTGTGGTTAGGAATTTTAATTTCTCATGAAGGATTTTTTGGAAGAATTTTGAAGATTTTTTAAAAAGAATATGTCTATACATTTTCCTTAAAATGATTCTTTTTCAAACCACTTTGTATACATTTCGGACTTTAAAATTCCTAAGTGAGTCGTCCTGTGCTTCATGACGGTAAAGTACTTCCCTCCTTGTCTGCTGCTGCCTCACACTTCGCACACGGCCGCGCGCGCGCCGTTGACGGCCGCCCTGTCCAGGAACTGGAACTGGTTGAGCACGGTCAGGTCCCAGCGGGTGGGCGCGGTGGTGCTCTCGTACGCGTTGGCCGTGCAGTTCTCGCCGAAGTAGGAGCTGCAGGCGGCCGCCTGGGCGGCCGTGTTGACCATGGCCAGGTAGCCACCGGTGGCGCTCGCGGCCACGGGCTGCCCGGGACAGAGACGAGGGCTTCAGTGAGGTGGAGACCGCGGCGCGAGGAACACGTTATAGGGCTCAAACAACTTGACTACGATAGCCTATCGAAGCATAATACCGATGTATCGAGCGAGCGTGGGCTTACGTTCGAGTAATTGATGAACTTGTTGCCCTCGGCGAGGATGTAGCCGCCGACCTGCGACTGGATGCCGAGGTGGGGGTTGGTGTCCATCTCGTTGCCGACCAAGTGGATCAGGCTTTTCTGGAGGGCGAGAAATTGGACAGGCTCGATTCAGAACATTGCGCGCGCGTATTTCAATAAACAAACCTGCGGCGACCGCCAAAACGATATCGATTGTGCACGTGTACTTTCGATATCATTTCGATACTTTGTTTCGACAGCCGTTTCTGCCTGTGCGACGATAACGCCACTCTCACGAACTGCTGACTGTACCATCACACGTGAAACGATGAAGCCCTCGGTCGCAGTAACTTCAGAACACAAACCGCTCGTAAAAGTACACGTCGCCTATGTGACCCTTGTGCAACGCTGTCACGACTAGACTCTATTCTAAAAAATTGCCTTATAAATGAGAAATGTATGTTTTATTTTGTTAACAACCATTTCATTACAGATTTGTTTTTAACCCCCATTTACCGGTACATGGGGCTGACGAAGAAATCCGTGATGACATGGTTGTGTGAAGCAAAATTATCTTGTTATCGTATTAATCAGGATTTTCTCATTTTTTCGACAATTTTCTATTTTGTGCAGTGTATGTACCGGTATCTACTCACGTCCGAGGAGCTCTCGCCGCCCGCGTGCGGCGTCCTCCCGGACACGTTGACGACGCGGTTGTTGATGAGCGTGACCTCGTCGCGGGTGCCCCAGAAGAGCCACAGCCAGTAGTGGGTGCCGTCGCAGTAGGCCGAGTAGTCCGTGGTGCCGTCGAACAGGCACGAGGACACGGTGATGCCCGTGTTCTCCTGCACGTACGAGACGAGGTGCTGCCGCCCGATGTTCTGCACATCGATAC
The DNA here is from genome assembly GCF_000697945.3 of Frankliniella occidentalis. Taxonomy (NCBI): domain Eukaryota; kingdom Metazoa; phylum Arthropoda; class Insecta; order Thysanoptera; family Thripidae; genus Frankliniella; species Frankliniella occidentalis. The sequence goes on along the minus strand of NW_026270404.1, from coordinate 1,172 downwards.
GATATCAGTTTGAAATAGCACGATAGGCCTGGTGTTTGCGCGATACATCGCGCTTCGCTACTTTTTTCGATATTGCAAAATCGCATGCGATATAATCTTATTTCTCTATAATATCGAGACTTGAGGTGGTACTTACCCGGATTGTGCACTTGTGAATCCAAATGTTGGTTGCCTTGTTAAACACGATTGCATCTCCTCCCCAAATGACCTGGAACGTGGAAAAGAACACACATTGGTAGAAAAATGTCACGTTTGGATTTATGATCAAAGTTCAGGTTCCATCAGTAAATAAAAAGAAGAAAAAGAAAACCCATTTGAGTAAATTACACCCCGAAAAGTGTAAGAGTGCGTTAACCTGAGGGTTGATGTCGCTGATGGTGATGTCCCGGATGATGACGTTGCTGGAGCCCGTCAGCCGCAGGCCCTTCCCCTTGATGACTCCGAGCCCGTTCGTGCTCCTCACCGTCTTGTTGGAGGCCACCAGCAGCTCGAGCGTCCTGGACCCCGCCACGGAGTACGTGACCTGCGACCGGGAGGGAGGGACGCGTAGGGCAGGAAGCCCTGGAAAGTTTCCGGAAATTTTCCGAAAAATACCGCAAAAATTTTCGGTCAAACGAAAAATTTTCGAAAAGAAACGAAAATTGTTGGGATTTTTTTCGGAAATTTTCCGAAATTTTCAAACCTAGGGACGCGTCCCCAGGATGAGCGAGCCAACGAGGGAGGTCTCGTCGGTGTTCAATGACGTCAACAATGATGGACGCGTCGTCGGCGTGCTCTGCTCACCGACGTGCTCGTCTTCCCGGAGCACGCGTTGTACAGGGGCAGGGCCTTCTGGCCCGCGTTGCTATCGGCGCACTCGCTGTACCAGCAGCCCGTCGTCGTGTTGTAGCCCTCGGCGTCCGTGAAGTCGTACGTCGTGTTGAGGTTGACGATGAGGGTCTCGCTGCTGGCGAGGTACGCCTTCAGCTCCGCGATGCTCGTCGGGATCACCGTCCTCCCTGCGAGACGATGCCGCTGTCAGCGTTTCGGACCGACCCCGTCGCGAGGGTAGTTACGTCCGAGGGGTACTCCTGGCTGAATTTAAGCGTACACCAATTTTAAGGTTTTTCCTTATTTCCATTGATATTTTCAGATTTTTTTTTCTTGATTTTTTCTGATTTTCTCTTGTTTAA
>NW_026270403.1:1962-2938 GCF_000697945.3 Frankliniella occidentalis | reverse complement strand
GGGGGGTGAGAGCACCACATGGAAAGGGGAGAGCAGGGGGGGCGAGGTGGTTCCGGCGCACCCCGCCATTTCCTACTTCAATCGCACGGGTGGTCCGGGAGGCCGGGCCGGGCCCGCCCGCGCCGCGGCCCCGCGCCACGATCACTCTAAAAAAGCGAACATCAATAATTCTATCGCTCGCTGCGGCACACTAGAACTCTCTCTCCGCAGACCGCAGCAAACGCGCGCAAAACAACAACGAAATGCAGAAACACGACCACACACACACACACACACACAGAGCATCCCCCGCCTCTCCCCGCAGTCAGATAAAACAGTCACGTATGATGGAATGTGCAGGGCGCCAGATAAATGATTGACAAATGGCTTTCTATTTGTATGGCAGAGGGTGTGTAGCGCTGCTCGATCGGCCGTGCGGAGCGAGGAGTAGGGAGAGGAAGGGGGCTGCTGGGTCAGTCGCCAGCCAAGAGGAGCGCCGCCGCCTCGGCAGCCGAGACTGAAAGAAGTGCATAACAGAGTGTGCGGTTTGTTGGCTTCGTGTGGGTGGATGGGGGGGTGGAAAGGGGAGGGAGGAAGGGAAGGGGAAGGGTGGGTCAGTGCCTCGGGCTACCACACTGGCAACCCCCTCCTCCCCCTGTCCCTAGCCTGCACCGTTAGAGAAAAGAGACAGGCGCCACAGCAATACCGTCGTCGTGGGCTTCACCTGCCCACATACAGTCAATGGCAGTAAAACGTTAGCAAAAAAAAATAAAAAATAATTAAACTGTAGGGCAAAAGAGATAAAAACGGCAAGCAAGGACCATAGTCGAGAGGACCGGCAATCAGCCTCATTAGCACACTTCTCTGCACACCACATTGCCCGTGGCACACACTTGCCTCGACTCGGCTGGCATACATCTTCCTTTTCCAGCACTGTCGAAAGCATTTCCACGAATTCTGATAATCCAAGACCTTTTTGAAATTGTGATGCAATCCC
>NW_026270403.1:0-682 GCF_000697945.3 Frankliniella occidentalis | reverse complement strand
CGTGTACCCGGCTAGCGGCCCGAGTCAAGGGAGAGAGAAATTCCTTGTTGTTCCTCGCAAACCCCCGGCGGGGGAGGGGGGGGGGGGTGAAATGTTGCAGAAGGAACAAGCTGGCGAATTCACGTCTGCGCGCTCGGTTTTTGATTTATCAGATTGTTTGAGGTCCGGCTCCGGCCGCAGCAGGGCCGCCACAGAGGACGGACGAGGTTTGAGGTTGAGCGTCGCACATGCCTCCAACAACGAGACGGACCAGAGTAAGGACTGAGGGACGGCAGAACGAGAAGAGGACATACTTTCAAACAAACAGTGAGAAAAAAGTAAAAATTGTGACATTTTAATTTCTACGTTCACAACGGCCCAGGTTCTCTGTAATTTATAAATTATGAAAAATCATCTGCTATAAAAGAAAAACATGTAATACTTATAGAAAATTTCTCCGATAAACATCGATTAAATTTATGTACGCACACTGTTTTCCGTGAATGCGGCTCACGCCCGCCTGCCCCATCCTCCGCCGCCCACCCTTTCGTTCCGCGACCTGCCTCAAGACAAGCAATGGGGCTTTATTATCGGCAACTTGGTGCCCCAGGGGAGAGCAGGGGGGGCGAGGTGGTTCCGGCGCACCCCGCCATTTCCTACTTCAATCGCACGGGTGGTCCGGGAGGCCGGGCCGGGCCCGCCC
>NW_026270402.1:6111-6721 GCF_000697945.3 Frankliniella occidentalis | reverse complement strand
GCGCGTGGTGGGTGACGCGTGGTGTGGCGGGGCTTGTGGCGGCACGAGGGGACGCACACCGGGTAATTTCCTGAAAAAGTTCAAACTTTAGGTTTTTCGTGGTTGACTGAATGTAACGATTGCCCAATTTGATACCCAGGGGCGGTGAAGCTAGACGGTTCGACCTATTCTTCTCCGACCTGGTGATTTTTCTAAAATCCCCAAAAGTGCTTTCTGACCTAGGTTTTGTCCGACTTAATTTTCTCCGACCTCGTCGATATGCTAAAATTTGGGAAGAATGTGCTTCAAAGAGGAACAGGCTTGCCATGAAGAGGCACTTTAAGTGCAGTGAGGGCAAGACCGTGACTAGGACGGAGTGCAGCCCCACATCACAGAACAGTCAAAAGTCCGCTCGGCGCCGTAAATACTCGAGCCCAACTCCCCCCACCCGGTCAACGAAAATTAAAAATGGGGGAGTAAGTCGGCGGCGACTTCTGAGTTCCGACGGGGATGAGCCGCTTCCAACCGCATGTGCTCATCAGAACATACTCCCGGTTCCCAGTTGTTAGACTTACAGGTGTCGCAAGGTGAGCAAGACTGAAACCCAGATTCTGAGGCCCACTCTAATTTG
>NW_026270402.1:0-491 GCF_000697945.3 Frankliniella occidentalis | reverse complement strand
GCGGGCTGCGCGATGGCGAGGACGGGCTGCTTAGGGGGCACCAGGACGGCACCGGGGTTGGAGGGCGGGGTCAGGACGGTGACTCCGTTATGGCTGTTCAGGGCACCGCCAGAGACTGAGGGGGCGATGATGGCGCCAGCCGGGCCGGAGATGGTGGTGGCGGCAGACCTGGGGCCCTGGAGGGCAGCGGCTCCCTCAGCGGGTCCAGAGACGGCGACGGGTCCTTCCTGGGGTCCAGCGACGACGGCGTTGGCGCCGGGCAGAGAGCCGAGCAGGACTCCGTGGGTCTGGGGGGCGGCGACCACCACGGTAGGGTTGTGGACGGCGTGGACCTGAGGGGCGGAGATGAGCTGGGGAGCGGCGACAACGGAGTGGGAGAGAAGGGGAGAGGAAATCAGGGTCTGCGTAGCATAGGAGGTGGCATGGCCATGGCCCAGACCGATGAGACTACGGCGTTTGCGCCAGTGACCAGAGATGCCGTGGGGGGAGGC
>NW_026270401.1:652-1756 GCF_000697945.3 Frankliniella occidentalis | reverse complement strand
GGGGGGGGAGGGAGAGAGCAAGAGCAAAAGAGAAAGACGAGAGTGATGAAAACATACGGCATTCGGACCCGCCGAGCGAAAACACCATCGTTCGACTGAGCACCCGATATCAATGCAATCTGGCACTCGTGCAATCTGTACACTAGCGAATGGTGTATCCTGGATATAACCGGCCGCTTGCCGGCTACTCGCTTCCGAGGCATGGTGCCAGACACTGTCGAGCGGACCTGTTCACACCCGTCCAGGGGCGGTTGCAGGTCCGGCTGACAGCGGGGAGTGCAGTTCAGTGGGTTGCCTACATACAGAGGCTTTGTACGGTACATTGCATACCTCACAGGCGGCTTCTTGGGTCTGGATGGAGGAGTGGCGATATCCCCCCCCCTCCCCCGTTCCCCGGAAAATCGTGCCCGTCCCTGTTCATGCGTGTTCAGGCATGTTCAGACGCGCGCCCCAGCCCCGCCGCACCGCTCACCCTCAGGAGGGCTCAGATCTCCGTCTTGCGCTGCGTTGCTGACATGCACGGGCCCACGGGCTGCTCTCATCTTTCAGTCACGAGAGAGAGAGGTGTCTCAAATTTCGCACGAGCTGTGGTGGTGCTTTCTTCACAGAACGGCGCCGTGAAGCCGATGCGATATAGGCCATCGTCCACCGGTAGTAGTTATGGGTGGCTCCAGTTCGCCATGAACAAGCAGTCCTGAGGACGTAAACATTAAGCTCGACCTTAGAGCCCCCCCCCCCCCCCCCCCGCCTTGCCACGTGCAACACTAGTCAATAAAGCACTCGATTAATGTCGCCTGTGGTCCGAGCGGTCGAGCGGTCGGAGGTGAGGTGTCGGCACGCGCCGCCGCGCGCTCCGCGGCGAGCGGAGGGAAGGGGTTGCAGGTCGGGACGGGACGGGGACGGGCGAGTCGAATGGGTTGCCTACCCAGCCGGCGCTCGGGGCGCTCGGAGCGCGAGGCGACCCGCTCACTCGCTGGCCTGCTGCTGCGCCCGGTGCTTAGTCCACCTTGAGTGCGCGGCGACCCCGACCGCGGAGACTTTGGAAAGGGTGAGAGGGGGCGTGGGGGAGGGGCATTATATTCCGAAATTTCTCAATCAAAATAT
>NW_026270401.1:0-521 GCF_000697945.3 Frankliniella occidentalis | reverse complement strand
GAGAGAGAGAGGTGTCTCAAATTTCGCACGAGCTGTGGTGGTGCTTTCTTCACAGAACGGCGCCGTGAAGCCGATGCGATATAGGCTATCGTCCTCCCGTGTCCCCGGTAGTTAAGTCCTGGATCTTTCCCCGGTAGTAGTCATGGGTGGCTCCAGTTCGCCATGAACAGGCAGTCTCCTGATAACCCTTTTAGAAGTTGAAGTTTGAAGAAGCCAAAAAGAACGTAAGTTACGTTACGTTCTCACTGGCAGGAGTAGGGGGCGCGGGCGGCGCACCCAGACGGAGGGCGAAGAGGGAAGACCACCCTCCAAGTGCAGCGGCCGCTCTCTCGGAGGAACGCTTCGAGTGAAGGGTTCGGCTTGACCCCGCACCCCGCACGGTGGAACCGCCTGGCACAGAGCACAGGTGCGAGGAGTTGGGCAAGAACAGACTCGCCGCGAGTCTCTTGATGAGGACGAGTAACTTCTCGCTGATTCGTAGTTAGGGTGATGGGTCGACCAATCAAACCTCTGCAAGTCCT
>NW_026270400.1:5671-6367 GCF_000697945.3 Frankliniella occidentalis | reverse complement strand
GTAGTACTGCTGCTGGTGCAGCGGGTTGTAGCCGTAGCCGTAGTCGTAGTGGCCACGGGGGTCGGCCGGGTGGAAGTACGACGCCGTCGGGGAGGAGTCCGGGCCCGGGGCGGACCTGGCGGCCCGCTTACTGCTGCTGCCCTTCCTGCCTCTGGACGGCGACCTGGGCGGGGACCCCGCCAGCACCATGGCCGGCGCTGCTGGATACGGCACCGACGGGACCGACCCCGCAGGGCCGTGGTGCATGGCGCGGGGTGGGGGGCTGCTACAGCCGCATGGCACGGGGGTGCCACCGTCACGCGCTCATCACCGTCACTGTCACACCGTCACACGCACGCCACGCCGAGCACGGCGCCGTCACAACCACGCCGAGCAAAACACTTGCAAACACTGTCTCACAAGCACAACACTGTCTCACATACACACAACCCTGTCTCACAAACACAACACTGTCTCACGAGCGCAACACTGTCTCACGAACACAACACTGCCTCACAAGCACAACACTGTCACGACTAAAGCACTGTCGCCGTCACAACCACACCACCGTCACAACACCGGCACGCGCCGAACACACTGTCTCACGAGCTCGGCACGCTGGTCACGAGTAAAGCACTGTCACGCGCGGGGCACACGGCACAGTCCCGTCACGGGCCGCACGCTGTCACGACCGCAGCACCGTCACAACGCCGGCGC
>NW_026270400.1:0-416 GCF_000697945.3 Frankliniella occidentalis | reverse complement strand
GGAGGGGAGGGGGCTAAAAAAAAATTATTGAAGCGAAATATGGATGTTGCATAATGGGGTGGACACTACAAGTCAAACAGCAGCATTGGGATGAGAGATTTAACTGGCCTTAATCCCCAGCGACACTCACCGCTTTGTATTATGGGCGCTTTGCATACACCGTCATTCAATTTGCCTCCGGGGTGGGGCGGGGCGGGGCGTGTCTGCCTAATCCACACTGACCCTCGCTGAGCCTCCTCGCTCAAAAATGTGTACGGTGACGGTGACGGGAAACCGTACCAAGTTCAAGTGAAGCAGCGAGTCAGTGGAAAACATACGATGGCTTTTCTTTTTCACATACTTTGAATAATTAATTTTCCAATCGTGCACTTTCACCCGTTATTGTCATGAGTGAGCGCGTGAAAGAAAGAGAGGGT
>NW_026270399.1:6498-6802 GCF_000697945.3 Frankliniella occidentalis | reverse complement strand
TTTCTCTCTCTCTCTCCCGCCACCTGAGCCCGGCTAAACAACGCTGCACCTTATTAACCGCGTCCACACCGAATTAGGGCCAACAATCGTCGCGCTTTCCTGGAGAAGAGTCCCCCATTATAAAGTCCACCTTGCTAATTGTTTAGATAATTCGGCGCAGGTCCCCCCCGTATGAGGTTATAAGGAACGAATGGGAAGCTGTATCGGAACGTGATAAAGAAGCAATAAGACAGATACACACTTTTGAATTGCCCCAGTCCGGGCTTCAATCTATTTTTGTGACCACGAAGGGGTCTCCGTTCGA
>NW_026270399.1:0-938 GCF_000697945.3 Frankliniella occidentalis | reverse complement strand
CTCACACAAAAAGCTTCGGTCGATTTTTCTCCACATAAAATTAACTTTCTATCTTTTTGTTGCTTGTACCTCAAAACCGTCGTCTTGCATGATACGGTGGGACCACTCGTAAACAGAATTACAGATGTGGGGGCCTCCTCGCGATTTACAGATAATTTTTAACAGAACATTTAATTCGCTTGGTGGTCAACAGTCGCATAATCTGCCTATAACGACGCAGTTGCGCCGATCCGAACCGAGATAATGTATTTCCACCTAGGCCTCAGGGACCGGCGTTTGTACGACAAAGTCGCTCACCAGCGAGTATCCACGATTCGTGCTGCCAGAATATCTATAAGAGGAGAGGGACAGCATAGCGCTAATGCAATCCGCATTTGCTTTTCCAGAGTATCTAAGCGGAGGTGCATGAGGCGAACACGTTTGCATAAACTGGAAAAACCTTAACTTTTATTTGACAGAAATCGCTCCGAATCGTCCTGATAAAACATTTCCCGGGGCACTAAAAACAAGGGCGCAGTTTAGTGCCATTTAAATGTGGGGAGTCGCACCTTTGTTTTTCCAGTGGTATCGTGCGGAGTACGTACCTCGAGGCCCGGAGAAATCGTCACCACCACGAGAACGTGGCAGGCTCTGGCAGGACACGTATCGATAAAGTTTCCCGACACTTGGGTGAGTGAGCGTATGCAAGCATGCGCATACGCCCACTGCCACATAACCTCACAAACTACCAATTATTCCACCTGGTTTATCTCGCCTTTATATCTCTCGGCTCTGCTAAGGATGTGGAGTGGAGCAGAGCCCGGTGTCCCTGCAGATTCCCCCCCCCCTCTCTCTCTTTCTCTCAGTGCCCCTTCGGAAGATATTAGGGCGCATTCACGCAGCGGGTGGCCTCCGTAAACATTGGAATTATAACGAACATCCACCGGAGGATACGATAG
>NW_026270398.1:5765-6154 GCF_000697945.3 Frankliniella occidentalis | reverse complement strand
ACGGAAACAAATCCCAAAAATGATGCTACTGAAATTACCTTTGGAACCAGTACGAGTGCCACACTCAAAAGACGGACTGGGACTTCGGATAGTATTCCTGTTTAATGTAAGTGACTCTCTGCTGCTCTTTTTGACAGGCCTTTGAGGAGATCCATCAGATTCATCAGAAGAAGTGTGACCTAAAACCAAAAGAATAAATCAGATTAGGTTTGTCGACACTCAATAAAGCATTCTAGTAAAGCTAAAATGCAGAAGAATGTGAGGAAGAAGAAAACGGAAATCACCATGCTTTAACACGGGACTTTCGTGTTCTGGTTCCCTGCATTCTTCTGCATTTCAGCTTTACCGGATTTCTTTATTTGGGGTCATTTAAAACTAATGTAAACAGA
>NW_026270398.1:0-655 GCF_000697945.3 Frankliniella occidentalis | reverse complement strand
ATTAATGATTGTCTGAGCCCCACATGAACATACTGCCCATTAACAAGCTGCTTCGTTTCAGTGCGAGTTGGAGTTTGTTTCAAAGTTCGACTGTCCAAGGGTAAAAACGGATGATGGGGTTTTAATAAGCGAAGCAAATCATTGGTGGCCACACTTGAAATCCCATGTTGGACACTCCAGACTCGAAGTTCATTCCGGAGAGGGTTTACATTTTCATCATCAGAACCCTCGCCACCAGAACTCTCACCATCAGAACTATCTCCAGGACTCGATGGATCACTGTCATTCTCTTCCGCAGAGCTTTCGTTCCCAGAACTACTCACGACACTGTCCGCATTTTCTGGCTCACTATCAATACCCTCATCGTCGTCGTCGGGTTCTGAGCCGCCCCCAGGGCTGTCACCAGGGTCACCATCATGGTGTGGCTCATTTGAAAAAATACTGTCATTGTCAGAGCGCCCACCCTCAGAGCTCGCCGCACATTCTGCTACATTTTCAGCTGACAGCTCCAAATCAATGGCCCTACTAGCTAGTTTTTTTTGATAGCTATGAGAATGTGTAGCTTTGCGCTTTGGCATATTAAAAGACAACCTCAAAATTTCAGTTTGGCAGAGAATCACATGTGCTAAAGGAAATGACAACGGCTAACGATAGG
>NW_026270397.1:6836-10209 GCF_000697945.3 Frankliniella occidentalis | reverse complement strand
CCCGGGCGCGCGCCCCCCACCCGCCGCGTGGCGCCAGCGCGGCTCGGCGCCCCACGCGCGGCCTCAGAACGGCACGGGCAGCGGACGGCGACGCTACGCAGCGGACGCCCTCACGCGACGCCCACCCCCCGCCGCCGCCGCCACCGCGACGCCCCCTCCGCGACGCCCGCGACGCCCGCGACGCGCACCCCCCAGGACGTGTTGCCGCCGCGCGACTCGACGCGAAGGGCAAGGGCACGAGCCACGCGGCACCAGCCAGCAGCAGCGGGCGCCAGGCGCCAGCCACCAGGACGACGAGATAAAAAATGTAGTTTATTCGGAGACTGTTGCTCTCTTGAGGGAGGCTTCCACGGGGCCTACTTGTAGGGCGAGAGGAACGCCCCCGCCGACCCTCGGGGCTGGGCGCTCGCCAAGTGGTCCCTCCCGTGAAGGCTGCGGCGCTCCCTCCCGATGTCGCGCGCGTCGGCGTAGCTAACGCGCTTCCCCTACCCCTCTCATTCTCTCCAGCCGCGTTATTTTGGTGACTTTAGTGGGTGACGCTCAGGCGTCGAGGGTCCCGGGCGTGCCCGCTCAGCATTAGCCGCCTCAACTTCCCTTTAACCCCGCGGGCGCCGCGCTCGGCGCCTCCGGCAGGTGCGGCCTGGAGGAGGCCACGCAGGCCGCAGGCTGTAAGTGGCCTGGGGCGGTGGATAGAAGAAGGGGCAGTAAAACCGCGCGGAGAGCTGTTTCAACTTTCTCCCCCGTAGTTCAGAGTCTTTTCATTTTACCTCGAGGGGCGCCGCCGCGGAGGTCAGGGGACAAGCGACGCCAGCAGCAGGGTTGGCGCGGGGCGCGGGGCGGGCCGCTGGCGAGGTCTAGCACAGGACAGGGAGGCTCACTACCTGACCACGGATAGGGTCACAACCAGGACAGGGAACTGCACCATGCTGTGCTTTGCTGTGCTCTGCTGAGCCGTGCTGAGCCGTGCTGAGCCACGCTGTGCCCTGCTACGCCATGTGCCGAGCCCGAGGAGCTGCCTTTGCGCAAACACATGTGAGTGAGCCTACGCCCGCGTTTGTTTTTACTATCTCTGTGTGTAGTACCTTAGCCTGCTTATGGTATGGACCTCTGGCCCCGGGGCCCCCTTTTCCGTCGGCCTTGAGGCCCGAGCCTCGTCGGGGGCACACACATATCTTTGCCCTGCTGCTGCGGCCTAACGACGGCTGATGGTTGTCACACCCCGCTCTGCAACGTGTCGCTGAAACGGCTGGCCCCGCCATTCCCTGCTCGCCGCAGCGGGCGCAGCGGGTTGAGAAAACGCCTCCGTGCGGGGTGGCTGATCTCTTGACTTGACGACCCGCAAGGCCACTTTTGGTCCAAAGGTCTAGAAGATCCACGCCACCCTCCTTTGTTTTCGTGGTTAGTCTGTACGGGATTCATACACGCGCGGGCGAGCTCGCCGACGACGGTCGTTCGCCGTGGCCCCGAGCGAGTATGCAACCCGCCCGCACGCCTCAATCCGGTACAGTATACCCAGAGAGAAGGACGGCGCAGATCAGCCGCTCTGTATAGTATGGCGGCTCCAATGGCCATTCCCGTGAGGGCGCGGCCATGTTGTCGCGATGCCCTGTCCCCTAAAACGAGCTGGTCTGTGGCGCTGTTCAAGCCGTACCTTGAGTTCGACTGTCAAACATCCTTGTCGCATACGTGCAAGGTGTTTTTCTGGAAGTTTTACCATTGGCATGTAAACACTTGCCAATAGTTCGAAGATGTAATTGAACAGTTGTGTGCTCAACTCAAATATGTGTTGGACGAACGGAAAGCTTTGTTTCCATTCAAATACCAACAAGAATTGAAATTTTGGGTCATACTCCTGTAAGTATGCTGCACATTCCAAGAGTGCTTTTGCCAATTAGACTCTCTAGATGTCCGTGTACCGTGTAGCTGTACCGTGTGTCAGGAATAATACACAGTAGTGTTGCGCGTTTGCCTACCATAGTTGCCGTTTCATGGCACCTTTCGGACGGAGCGAGCTGGACAACCCGCGCGTTCTGCTGAAATGCTGTGTCGTAGCCCTGACTCGGTAATTGCACTGGCTATGAGACGAATATGCGTGCGGACTGCCTGATCGCCCGGGGGCGGGGCCGTAGGGAACCGCGTTGTCGGTGGTGCTGGTCAGAGGAGGTCGCGCGCACCCTGCCCCTCACACGGTGTGTACAGCGGTACAGAATCATGACCAAAAGAGAAGAGAGGGGAGAAAAGTACTCCTCTCCTATCCTGGTACATTAGTTTTAGTTCTGTCAGTCGCTGTGTGCGTTCGTGTTCGCCCATTCTCCCCCCTTTCCCCTTATTCTTGTCTCACCCCTCTCCGCCTCCCTCTCCCTCATTCTCACTCCCTCTTTCTCTCTCCCTCATCCCCTCTCCCTCTTCCCCTCTCCCTCACTGTACCGTAATTACACAAACGACGTGAAAATGCGTCTGGGAGCTGCGTATTCCGGTCGTCTCTTTGGCGTTGTCGGCCTGGCCTCGGCGGCGTTGGGTTGTTTCCATGACTCGCTCCAGTGGCCCCGACGGCTCCCTCTAGCCTCGCCTCCAGGCCTCCTGCTACCCCTCCAAAGCCCCAACCTCTCCCGTTCTTCCTGGGGACAATACCTTCCTCATTCCCCGCTCAGCAGCCAGCGTTTCCCAGCTGCGTAACGCCGTTAGCGGAAGCACTGGAAACCGTTAGAGAGGTCGCTCGAGGAGTGAGAGGAAGAGAGAGAGAGGAAGGGAAAAAAGTGGAGAAAAAGAGAGAAAAATTCAAATTGAAACGCGCGCTGAGCATCGGGGCCGGAAGGCGGGACTGCCATGACGAGCCGGAGGATCGGTGCCATTTTCCGTTCCACTGGAAAGCGATGTGGATGTGTTCGGTTCACCAGGCCGAGCCTACGCCCTAGCAAGGCGTGGAGCGGGGCGGGGCGGGGCGGAGCGGGGCGGAGCGGGGTGGAGCGGGGCGAGTTGCGGGCGACGCGCGGTGGGCCATGAATAGGTGATTGTGTCAAGCAGCGGATGAATGCGGATGAATCGCTCGCTCTCTTCTTTCCCCCTTTTTTTCTCTCCCTCCCCCCTTTTTTATTTCACTTTGTGTTCTTCTGTGTAACACTCTCCCGATCCCCCCCCCCTATTCCTCCCTCATTTCAGCGACTGAGACGGCGGCGAGGAGCATAGTGGCAGCAGTGGTGGTGGGGCGGCGGCGCGGGCTCGCAGCGGATTGTGGCACACAATGCGGTGGGGGGCCGCCCTGCCCCGCCCCGGCCCGCCCCATGGCTCCACGGGGCGGATTGCAAGCCTGTGCATTGTGAGGGGAATACTACTACTCTTCTGGTCTGGCCCCAGTCCCAGTGACCCCGCCCAG
>NW_026270397.1:0-2448 GCF_000697945.3 Frankliniella occidentalis | reverse complement strand
GGCGGGCGGGGCGGGGGCGTGGGGGCGGGCACAGCTGCAAGCCGAAAAGCGAGCAGCCGAGACCCAAAGGAAAGTACGACAACGACGGCGAGCAGAGAAACTTCGCTTCGGAGTCTGGGCGGCCGCTGCACAACACACACAGTTTCCACATTCATTTCGCCGGCCTTCAAAGCTGCTGTGCCGTGCCTGCCGGAGCGCGCTGAGAGAGAAAGAGGGAGGGAGAGAGAGAAGAGAGGGAGGGAGGGAGGGAGGCATAAGGGAAAGGAGGAGGGGGAAGGGAGAGCCTTCGGCCTCGGCCCAAGCCCTCTCACACCGTCGTTTTGTCACTTGCCAGCTCTGTCGCTCTTGCTGTCTCCATACATCCCCTCCTCGCTCTGTGTGCCCTCCCTTGCACGCGACGGCTCTTGTTCAAGAGCCGCGCGGCAGACGGACAGACGGACGGCGAAAGAGGGGAGAGGAGAGGAAGGCCGGAAGCAGGAAGCGCGGGAAGCCAAGCAAACAGGGGTGGGATCCGAGAGGAAGAAACACCAGCGAGGGATGTGGCGGGAAGGCGCAAAACACGCTCGGGTTGCTCCCCCCTCAGCCGCGGCCCGCGGTCCCTCCTAGGGTGACGGGTCTCGCGGGGGTTCGCCTGCCTCGCGCTGGCAGCCAGCTCACTACTCGAAGACGGCAAGGCCGTTTCTCTCTCTCTCTCTCTCTCTCTTTCTCTCTCTCTCTCTCTCTCTCGCTCGCTCTCTCCCATCTCTCCATCTCTCTTCCGCTCTCACTTACTCGTGGGGGCAGACTTAGCGATGCTGAGCGCAAGACGATGGCGCTTATGCGCGCTTGTGGCGATGAGGGCCCCCTTAAAGCCGAGGGTGACCCAGGGGCGCAGGGGTCGGGGGCAACTCTCTCCTGATGCGGGCGGGTGGTGGCCCCAATGGGGGGCGAGCAGTTCGAGGGGTTTCTTTGAGGCACGCCCTGTCGCGACGGCCCGTCCACCCTGCGCATTCATGCCAACGCATGCACACGGACAGGAAACAGGAAACTGCCTCATGTCACTCCGGACAGTTTACCCCCTGCCCCCCGTTTTTTTGGTTACAAAGCCGTCGTTTGCTTTGCTGCCTGCTGCCGAGCCGAAGTGGTCCTGCGCTGGGGCGCAAGTGGTGTCGCGCCCCCTCCTCTTTCTCCTCTCTCTCTCCCTCTCGCTCTGTACGCCCGCTCTCTCTCTCTCTCTCTCTCTCTCTCTCTCTCCCTCTCCGTCCCTCCCTCTTCCCCCTCTCTCCCTACCGCCCCCCCTGCCCCCCTTCTCTCTCTCACACTCGCTCTCGTCATACAATTTCCTCTACGGCAAACACACTTTGCTCGCTGCAATCTCGGACTGTCCAAACAGGAGAAAGTACCCTTTGGGCCCAGTCATGTGAAACTTGTCGGCGGTACTGTGCAGCGTTGGCGCGTGGCGTGGTGCGGCGTGGCGCGGTGTGGCGCGACGTGGCGCGGTACTAGGACCCTTGTCGACCTGAGACGCCCAACTTTGCTGGGGCTTCTGGCGGCCTGTTGTGTCGGCGTGGTGATCCCCGTGCCACGAGGGGTCAGGCGTGGCGGTGGTTGCGAACCGACTCTAGGGCGCTGGGCGTGGCGGCGAGCGGCCTCGGCCCCCAGGCCCCGGCCCGGGCCCCGGCCCTCGGCCTCCACACCAAGGAGAGTATGAATTTGTAATCGCCCGAATCAATCGACGGCAGCGCCCCGCCATGCCCCGCGCCACAAGCCACATCGGCTCGCCCTGCACTCAGCCGCTCTCCCGTTGAGCTCTCCGCGAGGCTCTCCGCCCCACTCGAGGACCCCCTCCCCTATAGCTCCCTCCCCACTCAGCCACAATGCCGTCGAGCGGAGGGGACCATCCAGAAAGCACTGTACGTCCATCTGCAACCGTTACGAACCTGCCGACTTCAGTCTCTTGAGTTTGAGGCTCTCATAGCGCCCGGTGGATAGGCAACATCCTGCCTTCAGTGCACGCCTGTGCAGCGGGTTGGCCTACCCCGAGTCTCGCAGGCGCTGACCCCCAGCAACTTGCCGGCCGAATAAATCTGAGAAAAAGAAAAACGGTCGCACTTTATTGCACGATGCGTCCTGCTGTACCTTTACCCCGGCGGCTTGCTACCGACCACGCAGTGTTCATACTCAAAGTTAATTAATTCGTAATCAAACTTCTCTTCCTTTGTACTGACGCTCAACCGGACTACGCAAAGGCGAAATGTTACACGCCCCTGATGGCTCGGAATGCTTTCGCGTAGGGATCGTGCTACTCCCCCCTTTCCCTTTTCCTCCCCCTTCTGACGGGCAGCAGAGGGACTCCGCGCGACATCCACAGCCCATTTGCGATAACTCGGCCCATTTAACTCTGACGCTAGGCGGGCTCGGTCTGACGGCCCCGGACTGGGGACGGGGGGCACCCTGGAGGGTGGGGGG
>NW_026270396.1:6634-8109 GCF_000697945.3 Frankliniella occidentalis | reverse complement strand
GGCGATGAGGGAGCCACCACAGGAGTACTGGATGTTGTCTCGGTCTCCGTAGCCCAACAAGGCCTGTCGCCAGAAGGCATATTGGTTCAAAAAGACTGAGGGATGGGGGCGGGTGCTCGAATTGCGAGCATTATACACAGCGCATTTCGGCTAACCGAGGAAGAAAGAAGAGCGGGGTAGAACACAAACGTTCCCGAATGGTCGTGAGATTTCTGCCTACGTCACACCGGTAGAGGGGGTAAAGGCTCGACCAATCAGGAATCTTTATGTTCTACCTGTTCTTCTTCTTCCTCTGTTATCCGAAATACACTATTCTCACCATGTGTGGGAATTCCAGGATGTCGGCCGGCTCGGCGCTTGCCGGACATGCCACGCCAGGTTGCTTTTTAGGAAGTGCGCAGAGGTCCTCCTGGTGCTTTCTGCACACTTGAAGCAGATCGCATCGTTAGATTTGTCGGGATGACGCAACCCCTACCAGTAATAACGGTTTTAGACTACTTACTCCTCCTCGCCAGGTTCCCCGGCCGCGAGTCCTCCTCATCCGTGAGGCTGTTGACGAACTTCTCGCACGTCATGTCGGGAGTGGGCGCCAGCGGCGGCGCCGGCTCCGGGCAGGCATCCTCCTGAGGGGCGCCGCCGCCTGGGCAGCACACGTCCGGGACCCTGGTGGTGCTGTCCTGGAAGCCGCAGTGCCTGGGGCGGTATCGCTGGTCGAGCCGCATGCTCTGCAGGACGCTGGGGCAGCGCGGCAGCGGCACGCACTGCTCCCCGGGGCCGCACGAGGGAGGGCCGGCCGCGGCCGCGAGCACCGCGACGACCGGCAGCAGGAACAGCCGCATCGTCTTGAGCCGGCGGACTGACCCGGCCCGAGGTAAACACCTCGGACCCGGCCGGAGCGGCTGGGGCTGGGGCCCGCCGGGGGCTCCCCTGCCCGCCCGCCACGGCCGGACTCGTTCCGTGCGTCACTCGGTGTAGTCAACCTCCTGCTGATGTAGTGGACGGTTGCTGCTCCTCGACTTGAAACGAGTTTATTACATTCAGTCCATTCGTAAACTATGCGATTCTTTGACCAATAGGCTATTTTTATTCCCCCGGTGACGTAATGTTATTGCTGCTCATTGTCGATCTGAATCACATTTATATCACTGAGTTTGGGTACTGACAACTGTCGACGTTAGGTCTAACCCTAAGCAAACATAAGGGTTAGAGTTACTGTGTGTTGCGGGGTCTTAGTTTATTCATCATACGCTTATAAAGAATTAGACGGCTTGGCTAGGCCACACTGTGCGCTCGATCCAGTCTATATGCTGCCTCACATCGGCGAACAAGTCAGGCAGGAGGTGGCCGTTAGGGTCCCGGACGGTGCAGTACGACAGCGAGGAGGCGATACCGAGGACGTAGTCGACAGCAAACGGACCTAGGGGCGCGAGGAGGGTGTGCTTGAAGGAGAGCAGCGGTGTGCCCGAGTCCCCCTG
>NW_026270396.1:0-934 GCF_000697945.3 Frankliniella occidentalis | reverse complement strand
ACAGGTGCCGACGATGTTCCAGCCGGCCGCGGTGGCGCGTAGGCCCGTCCGCAGCGGCACGTCGGCCACCGTGTTGAGGCAGACGGGCAGGAACTCTCGGAGGTCGTAAGAGGCGGTGAGCTTGACGACAGCCAGGTCGGCGTAGGCGCGGCCCGGCCGGTACTCGGGGTGCACGATGACCTCTGCGACCTCTATCAGCTGGTGGATGTCGGTGGCCTTGGGCCGCTGGTTAGTGCGGTTGGTCGCGCCGAGCAGCGCCCAGCCCACTGGTTTCCTGTGAAACGACAAGCAAACGTGTGATATTTCTCATTGTACGTCAATCGATCAGCGATCAAGAACGCACCCAGAGAGAAAGGCGCAGTGTGCGGCCGTGAGGATGAAGTCGGGGGCGATGAGCGAGCCGCCACAGGAGTACTGGATGTTGTCTCGGTCTCCGTAGCCCAACAAGGCCTGTCGCCAGAAGGCATATTGGTTTAAAAAAGATTGAGGGATGGGGGCGGGTGCTCGAATTGCGAGCATTATATAGCGCATTTCGGCTAACGGAGGAAGAAAGAAGAGCGGGTAGAACACAAACGTTCCCGAAGGGTCGTGAGATTTCTCCCTCTACGTCACGCCGGTAGAGGGGGTAGAGGCTTGACCAATTTAGGAATCTTTATGTTCTACCTGTTCTTCTTCTTCCTCTGTTATCCGAAATACACTATTCTCACCATGTGTGGGAATTCCAGGATGTCGGCCGGTTCGGCGCTTGCCGGACATGCCACGCCAGGTTGCTTTTTAGGAAGTGCGCAAAGGTCCTCCTGATGCTTCCTGCACACTTAAAGCAGATCGCATCGTTAGACTTGTCGGGATGACGCAACCCCTACCAGTAATAACGGTTTTAGACTACTTACTCCTCCTCGCCAGGTTCCCCGGCCGCGAGTCCTCCTCATCCGTG
>NW_026270395.1:1303-2390 GCF_000697945.3 Frankliniella occidentalis | reverse complement strand
ACTCCTCTCCAATACGAGTTCAAAATCATCTAAAAGACCCGTCGGTGCCTCTCGTCCCTATCAGTCCTCCGATCACACTGATAAACTAAGTGTTCGACTGCTCAACACTTGTAAGTGTGCAACTGCAAGTTGAAAAGTGTGCAACTCCGTTGTCGTACACTTGCAAGTGTTAAATTCGGTAGATGTGCACTTGCAAGTGTGCAACTCCTTGGTTGCACACGGGTGACGGACATTTTGCCCCGGCTAACTCGCCCCAAGGTACAACTCGCCCCAAGACTAACTCGCCCTGATTTTGGGGCGAGTCTGGATTGCAAGTTTTTGCCAACTCGCCCCAATTTGCAAAATTTCTAAAATCTCGCCCTATCTCTTTATAATAAGCAAACACTCTAAAAGTCAATAGAATTTTTTGTTATCCGTAGATTTAGTCAGAAATCGATTGTCACCAACAGACCTGTCCACAATTTTGCCGACAGTAGGGGAAGGGGACAAATTAGTCCGCGTGTTGGTGACAAAGTAGCCTAATGGACAAATTTGCAGCTTGGTAAACACAATATTGTAGACACACAAGTGATGTTTTTAAACATCCAAAAGCTATGGGCAATGACAGTGTGTGAATTTGTGGATAAATTTGTCTCTGAAGATGTACTTAAAAGTGCCACCCATCTCGCCCATATCTCCTCAAAAATGTCCTAAGACTTTTAGTGTGAAGTTCGTTACACCACCACTCAGCGTGGGGCGAAAACAGCTATTTATGGCGGGTACATGTATGTCTTCCACCTTGAGAAGAAGGACGAAACGGGGTGGCGCTGTGATCTGCGAGGCAAGTGCGAGGCAATATTCCCTTTAAATCCCTTGAAAAATACATTTTATTTGGGGCGACTTAGGACTGGGTCCAGATGGGTTTGGGTCGAAATGGTCATGGGACGAATTAGTATTGGGGCGAAATAGCTGGGGCGAGCTGTCCTAGATCCGTTGCACACTTCCTTTATGGACGCTTATTGTGTACGAAGTGCTCAACTGAGGAGTTGCACACTTCGAAGTGCACAAGTACTGAGTTGCACACTTCCAAGTGCACAAGTACTGAGTT
>NW_026270395.1:0-523 GCF_000697945.3 Frankliniella occidentalis | reverse complement strand
CACTTCCAAGTGCACAAGTACTGAGTTACACACTTCCAAGTGCACAAGTACTGAGTTGCACACTTCCAAGTGCACAAGTACTGAGTTGCACACTTGCAAGTGCACAAGTACTGAGTTGCACACTTAGAAATGTTGAGCAGTTGAATACTTATTAGTTTATCAGTGCAGTCCAGTCTCGCGCGGAATGAAACGAGTGCTGCAGCGATGAGTGAATGGTAGATCTTAGTAGTGCACATTTGCTGTGCTGCTCACACTGATAGGCCAAGTGTGTAACTGCTAAACACTTGAAAGTGTGCAACTGCAATAAGCTGAATACTTGCAAGTGTCCGACTCCGTATGCGTACACCTGCATGTGTGCACCTCCTCTATGGAACACTCTGTTAAGATTGGATGCTCACTGTGTGGAGAGTGCTCAACAGTGGAGTTACACACTTGCAAGTGCACAGCTACCGAGTCTCCAACTTGGAGTTGAACGCTTACAATTGTTAAGCAGTTGTATACCTAGTTTATAATTGCAACGTGT
>NW_026270394.1:3659-4131 GCF_000697945.3 Frankliniella occidentalis | reverse complement strand
CAGCTCTGCACTAATTGGACTGACCATCCGCCACCGGGGTATCCAAGGTTCAAAAATTCTTCCAAAAAGTAAATTTTTTTATGTTCTCCTAAGGGGTAACTCGTCAAAGTAGAGCCTTTGGGCGAAAATTTCGTCCGTTTTGCTCTATCTCAAACCGTTTAGGCGCTACAGGGTCTTTTTTGACGAAAATAAGCTAAAAATTGCCATAGTGAACAATAAATTGGAGTAAAAGGCGTAAAAACCGCAAAATTGAAAGGAAACTCTCCCCCACCCCCAAAAAACGTTTTTTAAGCAGAAGGGTGGGTTGTAGTCACGGTGCTTCACCGTTACATCCCTTTCTCGAGACTTTGGGGCAAACTCAAAGACGACGGGTTTAAGCGGGCCGAAGGCCCGCTACATCATCCTATCATGTTCTTCAGCAAATCGCGTGACAGAAATGGTCGGGCCGCAGGCCCGACCATCGCCGCCGGCA
>NW_026270394.1:0-894 GCF_000697945.3 Frankliniella occidentalis | reverse complement strand
ACAGACAGACACACAGACAGACACACAGACAGACAGACACGAGGTCGTTTGCATAAGCCCGCTGGATAGCTTTTTCAAAGCAGAAGGGCGGGCTAAAAACGTCAACACATTTTTATATTAAGCGTTTAGACTCCAAACAACTGAAAAATCTAAAAATCACCCCGTCGGCCGTTTTAGGTAAAAGTCTCAATGTCTCGAAAAGTTCACAACCTAAAAATCTGATTTTTGGCATCAGAGCGTGTTTTGGCAATTCATGAAAAGTCAGAAAGCGCCAGGTCGATAGAAAACAATTTTCATACTTATCTAGCTAAATGAAAACCAAAAAGGTCAAAATGACCCCTTCAGCCACTCTAGTGCTGAGTAGAACTCACACAGATGGAATCAAACATAACTGAAGTAACATTGGTAACATTGGTACTGGCCTACACTGTCATACGGTATGGCACTTGAGTGAAGGGTCGCAGCCACTTTGGCTTCACGCAGGCGCATTGTTCGACCCGTATCCAAAGCAATGCTTTGTACTGCAAATAAGCATATGCTTGGCAGCACAAAACACTTGCCACCTAGAAATACTTTTGCAAATAGAAAGAAAATCCTTCTTTGTATTACAAAGCTGCCAAATGCTTGGCAAGCTTAGTTTGTAGGGATGTGGCAGTGCGTCTCGAGACAGTTTGAGCGGACCAGCACGGTTGTCGCTTCGGCTCCCACTCACTCTCCTCTCGTCGAGGCGTCAGGTCGCCTTGGTGGCGTGGGGCGTGACTGGAGGGGGGGGGGGAGCAAACAGGCAACAGACACGCGCGAAACTCACTGAGTCGCACATAGCGGCGTCCTCCACCAAGTTGAAATCTCATGAAGAAATCAGCTCTGCACTAATTGGACTGACCATCCGCCACC
>NW_026270393.1:5260-6195 GCF_000697945.3 Frankliniella occidentalis | reverse complement strand
CATCAAATATCAGAAGTTTCACATAACAAGAGCATTTCGTCTAGTCAAATAAACGTCGGCCGATCTCTCCGCGACGCTCTAGAGTTGTCCGATGGCCTTTTGCCGCGCGCTCTGCAGCGCTGTCTTTCTTTTAATTACCAGTGGGGTAATATCGGCAGTAGAGGTAAAGCGAAGATTCCCAGGTGTTCCTACATACATCCTATATAGCAGTTTTCAATTTTCCTCTACTGCCGATATCACCCCACTGGTAATTAAAAGAAGACAGCGCTGCAGAGCGCGCGGCAAAAGGACATCGGACAACGTTGGAGCGTCGCGGGGAAATCGGTCGACGTTAGAGCGTCGCGGGGAGATCGGACGACGTTGGAGCGTCGCGGGAAGATCGAACAACGTTAGTAGGACTAGTCGATTTGGCGGATACTTATTACTATAAAATTAGGGAAATGAAACTTCTGATATTCGATAAAGATATGCATTAAAAGTTAAGATTTTGACAGATTGTTATGTAAAATTCTAAGGTTTACTGATAGTAGATAATCAAGGGACCCTTGAGCCCAAAGGAGGGCGTAGTTGTGTGGTTTAAGTATTAGTTAGGGTAAGGGGCCCAGTAGTCGACACTACATCAGTAGTCGACACTGTCAACTTTGCGATCGATTTCCCGCGAAGACGTTAACGTTAGAGTCTCGCGCGTTATTCCGGGTTGTAGCGCACTCTGTTGAGATTATAATGAACCCATTGCCGATTCCGTGCCACCTCCGAGAGCCGGTTGGGAGCGCTTCGCACGTCACATCGAGCCATAATTTCTTAGCTCCGGAGTAGTGGGCAGGTGTTCTCTCGGAAGGTTTTGTGAGGCTGCCATTCACCCGAGTGGTTCCGGGGGACGTTTGTGTTGTTGTCAAAGATATGTTTTATCTTTCCCCATTTAGGTTTTCGAAAAT
>NW_026270393.1:0-345 GCF_000697945.3 Frankliniella occidentalis | reverse complement strand
TTAAAATACCCACAAGACACGATAAAACGCGTGTTCTGTAGTCATATGAAGTGTTCTCGCTCTATTTTGTGCTGCTTTGCATGCAATATATATGTATATACCTGTCAAAGACCAGCTGTAAAACTTCGTCGCACTTGTCGTGTCACACGAAGACACACATTTTAAACACAGCAATAAGTTGCCCAAAGCAGTGCTTTGTATAAAATATGTATGTATATACCTGTCAAAGACCAGCTGTTAAACTTCGTCGAACTTGTCGTGTCACACGAAGACACACATTTTAAACACAGCAATAAGTTGCCCAAAGCAGTGATTTTACCCGTCTTCCTAAGAATGCGTCGTTTG
>NW_026270392.1:5906-6217 GCF_000697945.3 Frankliniella occidentalis | reverse complement strand
CCGCTGGCTCTCTCTCTCTCTCTGTTATTTCACATTGCAACCGCGGTGGCGCTGCTGCTGGGCCTGCGGGGAGCTGCTGGAGCTGGAGCAGTTCTCCTCCTCCAGGGCACCGAGGACTGCGGGGTTTCTCAGAAAGCGGTGGGATGCGTCCAGCGCGCCAAGTGGGGAAGGGGGAGAGAGGGCGAGGGGGCGGACCCCCAGGCGACTAGCGGAGTGCCGCGCCGGTGCCGCTCGCGAGCGAGTCCCAGCCTGCCCGAGCCTGCCTGCAAAGGGCCCAGCGGGCGAGCGGGCGGGGGTGAGAGAAGGTGGGG
>NW_026270392.1:0-1066 GCF_000697945.3 Frankliniella occidentalis | reverse complement strand
GGCGGGGTAGATAAGGCACCCCCCGCCCCGGAGCCCCATGGGGGCACCGCTGCAGTGCGCGTAGTGTGTCACCGCGGTGTCACCGCCGCGTGAGTGCGAGAGAGACAGACACGCGGGGCAGGCGCAGCGGGGTGGAGGGGTGGGCTCACATTCCCCGTCCGGCCCGTGTCGTGTTGTATCCCGCGCCGTCGTGTCGGGCCCCAGGCCGCCCCAGGGCCCCGCGGGCCGCGGCCGGGCCGCCCTCACGACGCCATGTACTACAGGTTCTGCTTTTGTTCGGTGCGAACACGTAGAGCCCCGTAGAGTAGTAGCCCCATAGCCTCTAGCCCGCCCCAACTACCCCCCCTCCCTCCCCCCTCGGCTCGTTTCAAATCGCGCGCTCGCGGGCGCCGGTAGCGGCAGACACTGCGCATATAGAAACAGAGCCGCCTGCGCGCGAGGTGAAGGCAAGCCCAAACACGGCCACAACACGACGGTGTTTGCGCGCCGAACGTGTCCGCAGAACTACCAAGCGCCGCCCGCTCTCTCTCTCTCGTTGTGTGTTGTCTGTGTGCTGCCCCCGGGTGGTTGGGGGAGAGAAGGGGCGCGCATTTAGCAACAACCCCCTCATGGCCCCTCCCTCTCTCTCTTCGAAACACAAAAAGCAAAGAATAACACAGAGAGCGGCCCCCAGGATGCGCACCGGCTCAGCAACCCCCCTCCTAACTGCTCCTCCGATCCGCGACGAAAAGAGGAGATATGGCGGAGAGAGGGGGGAAAGGGGGTGTTAGAGGAGGTAGTCGACGGGGAGGAGGTGGGAGGCAACTCGACACAGGAAATGCGTGATTCAGCGAGCTACGCGGCCGCTACAGAGTGGCTCAGAGCTTGGCTGGAGGGTTAATCAGTCGAGTTTCAGGAGAAGTCGAGGCAGTCGTTGTGGGAAGGCGACATTGACTGGCGGGGGCCTGACAGATGGCGTTCCCGCCCCGCCGCGCCCCGCCACGCCCCACCTGCCGCCGCCAGCAGCACAAAAGAACCAGCTCGCCTATCAAGGTCCCAAGTGCAGGCAGAGCGAGTCGCAGCAGCG